>NC_056626.2:125797332-126097332 GCF_002870075.4 Lactuca sativa
TATTGAGCAGAAGGTTACGTTCTTAAATGGTCTAAGGTCAGATTGGAGAGCAGTGGTGTCAACAGTTAAAGCCCATGAACAGTCTAAATCATACTCTTTGGCGAAACTGGTGGGTATTCTAAAGTCCCAGGAGAAGATTGTGCTGCAGGAAAAGAACGTTGTTTCAAGCCTAGGTTCACTGACCCTCCTGTCAAAAAGTAAAGCTGTGATGGAGGATGAAGACCTCAACTTGGAGGAGTATGACCTCACGTCTGAGGATTATGCTATGATGGTTTCTAACCCCAAGAGGTTCATTAAGAAGAGATTCCCCAGCAATAAAAACCGAAATTGGCAGGGGAGTTATAGTTCAGAAAAGGTTAACAATGAACCGAAGGTTGAAGAGCCCAAGAAGGAACCAAAGGCAGATGGTGATTCTGGAGTAAGCTGTTACTACTGTGGTGGGAAAAACCACTATGCTAAAGATTGTGTCCTCAAAAAGATGGCTGAAAAAGATGAGGAAAAGGATGAGGAAGCTGTGCTGCAGAAAAGGCTTGATGAGATGAGAAAGAAGAAATCTACCGCTAACCCTTCCATGAATGCTCTAATTGTGCAGGGTTCGGTTGCTGATGACGAGTTCGATAGCGTGGAAGTTTGGTCAACCGACTCCGAAGACGATGAAGTGAGGAAGCCTTCGCATGGAAAGGCTTGTGTGGCTAAAGAGGAGAGCAGTGGAGGCAGGTGCTTCATGGTGTCCGATGTATCTCAGATGAGGGGATACAACACTGATAGTGGAAGCAATGAACCGAAGGAGCAGCATGATATGTGCTTTACGGCCAAACCGCTCAGCGTGCAGTTCAATGAACTCGATGAATTGATCAAAAAGGTACAATCAGTTTTCGTTTCATTTAAAGTACCACAATCCTCATATGAGAAAGAACTAAAAAATGTTAATACAAGAATTTCTCATCTAGATAGTAGTTTAACTCAAACTCGAGTCACCAATTCTAACCTAACTGATCAATTAAGCAGGGTGTCTTCGAAGAGTGAGGAGCGGCGCATGTGGATCGAGTTGAAGGAGTCTGAATTAGTTAAAATAAAAGACGAAAATATTTGTTTACAAAGAGACAATTTAAAGTTGTTAAAACAGCGGAATGTTTTTTGTTTAATTGCAAAACGTCTTTATTCTAATATTACTCAGCTTCACTTGGACTGTGAAATAGGCCAAAAGATCCATCACATGATTTTGCCCTTCCTTGAGTTTAAGGAGGATGAAATCGATGCTGAAGCTTATAATTGTGAGAGTGTGATATCATATGATGACGTCAATCCGACCTATATGTATGGACTGGACAAAATTGAATCTTTCATTAAATCCAAGGACCACAAGGACATGCTCAAAAACCTTTTGGATGAAAATGATAGACTTAAACTGAGAACCGAAACCATACAAAAATTTGACTCTTTGAACGCCAACTTGAGCTCAGAAAACAAAATTGATGTTGAAAATGCATCTGAGCTTAACGAGGATGACAATATGAGTGAAATTTCTGTAGAGGACACGGTTGACTGCTCAGAATTTGTGAAAAGCGAACCTGAAAACCACAAGAATCTAATTTCTGAAAATTCAGTGGAGTTCGCTTGATTGTCCCAACAAAAGTCCCCGATCTTAGCAGAGAAAGCGGTTGTATATCAAAAGGTCAGGACCACTCCAAATCAAGTGTACAAGGTCACTGGAGTAACCAAACATTAGACCGCTGAACTCACAGCTATTGTAAACGAAGACAATGCTGATGGCTGCGATGAGTACTTCTGGTCAGCTCCAATAGATAATGCAAACGAAACGGTAGGCTTATCAGAAAGAACCTCATGGATGAGTAAAGGTAGATACATACCAGAACCCTTGAATAAGCCAGATAATTTCGACGAGCCAGGTACTAGTGGTACGAAAGACATTCCTCAAGAGAATGGAAATTCGGCAAAAGAAGACATTCCCTCTAGTTCCTCAGTTCAAAGTGAAACTCCTACAGTTCAAAGTGAACTAGCTAAGGAGAAACCGAAAATGAAAGCCAATATTCATCATCAACCGAAGAAGATGAGGAATAAGAAACGTGAAAGGAACCAGAGATACAGGAAGAATCTCTCTGAAAGGAAACAATTCTGGCAATCCCAAAATGCATATTTCTCACATCAAGACAAGAATCTGAAGTTTGAGAACAATCCTGTCAAAAAGCATGAGAGCCACAACAACCGAAAGCCAAGGTTCGGTTCAGAAGAGAACAACAACCGAAAGCCAAGGTTCGGCTCAGAAGAGAATACCAACCGAAAGCAAAGGCTCGGTTCTGAGAATGACTCCAACCGAAAGCAAAGATTCGTTTCTGAAGTCAAAAGAGATCAAAATTCTAAGGTCAGTCCCATCAATGATCAAAAGCAAAAGGGTCACCTAGAGTCTCCAGCCAAGAAGTCATCTCAATCTAAGCCCACTCCTTCTCATTCATCTAATTCTTCTAATTCTTCCAATTCATCTCCATCTTGCTCTAAAGCTCATTCTGTTCGTTCTCAAAAATCTCATTCGTCAGCTGAACAAAAAAGCAAACAGAAAGTTAATGCATCCAAACCAGAGTCTAAACCGAACGCACCTAATCCTAATAAAATCAAAGTCTTTACCATTAAAAAGAAAGATGAAACAACACTTATAAAACGAACATATCTTGTTGACATCTCTCTTACTATTCCTGTTCCTGTGAAAGGCTCACGAGGACCCAAGAAACTTTGGGTTCCTAAATCTGCTTAATTTTTGCAGGTTATAAGTGACGAGCAGTTTGACGAAGAATGGTGGCAACGTCAAGTTTGGAAACAACTCTTTCGGCATCATAAAGGGATACGGAATGATAACTAATGGTGATTTTACTATAAGGAAGGTGGCTTATGTGGAAGGACTCCAACACAACCTCATCAGTGTATCTCAGCTTGTTGGAGGTATAGGTCTCAAAGTCTCATTCGACGATGAAGGTTCTAAAATTATTGAGAAGAAGACGAAGAAAGTAATTCTCAAATCGGAGCGTAAGGGTGAAATGTTTCCTCTAAACCTTAAACCCATCAAAGGAAACCCAGCCATATGCTTGTTATCAAAGGCACAATCTGACGAAAGCTGGTTGTGGCACCGAAGACTCTCTCATCTCAACTTTAAAGATATCAACAGACTTGTCACTGGAGGTCATGTTCGAGGCCTTCCATTGCTCAAGTTCGACAGAGATCATTTGTGTGCTGCATGCGAAATGGGGAAGCAGAGTCGACAAAGTCATCCATCTATAATTAACACAAAAGTTGTTGAAGCACTCGAATTACTTCATATTGATTTGTGTGGTCCATCATCTATCGAAAGCATCGGTGGTAGCAAGTATATTCTTGTTATTGTTGATGAATTTTCATGATTTACATGGGTGTTCTTTCTAAAGCTCAAATCTGAAGCGACTCATAAGCTGAAAGTGTTCATCAAGCAGATTGAAGTATAGCTCAAGAAGGTCGTTCGCAACATCAGAAGCGACAATGGTCTGGAATTCAAGAACAGGCAATTTGAAGAATTTCTAGCAGAAAAGGGAATAAGTCACAACTTCTCAGCTCCCTACACACCTCAACAGAACGGAATTGTCAAAAGACGAAACCGATATTTGTGTGAAGCTGCCCGAACTATGCTAAGTTTCGCTTCCTTACCTCTTTATTTTTGGGCTGATGCAATTTCTGCTGCTTGTTTTACACAGAACAGGTCTTATCTCAACAAACGATTCACGCTCACACCATACGAGATTCTCAACAACAGAAAGCCCAATGTGAAATTTTTCCATGTGTTCGGCTCACGGTGTTTCATCTTTAACTCTAAAGAACACCGCAACAAGTTCGATGTCAAAGCCGACGAGGGAATCTTTCTGGGTTACTCTCCCACTTCCAAAGCATACAGAGTCCTAAACAAGCGTTCGAGAAAAATCGAAGAGACCTATTACGTGACTTTTGATGATAGCTATGTCAAAAAGCTACAGGCCAAAGAAGACACAGCTGGGGAAATCTTTCCTCAAACTGGCCAAGCCACAGTCTCGATCGCTAATCTATACGAGAAGTTTCTGGAGCTATTTGATGAACCAGAGAAAGCTATTCTCTCAGAAGCAGGCGCAGCAGACAACAAGGTAGACCACATGAAGCAAATTGTCGAAGAAGCTGCCAGGAGAATGAACGAAGGAGGATCGAATACTGATGAACCTCCATCTAACGATGCTTCAGTCGAGGGGGAGCCAAGCTCACATGTTAAGGGGGAGCCAAGCTCTACAACTGCTACCGAAAGTCCAACTGCAACCGAAAGTGCTTCTCCAACCGAAGGTGCATCAACGCCTGAAAGTCCAGCACCACAAGAAACCTCTGAACCTCAAGTTTCTCATAGCTCATCAATCGAGGGGGAGCATGGTGATATGTCACCTGACTACGAAAGCCAGTCCGAACCAGAAGAAATGATCAATGCTGAACTAGACCCAACCTTTGATCCAAACTATCCTCCTCTTACCAAATGGACCAGAGATCATCCTATCTCTCAGGTGGTTGGTGATGTCTCCGAAAAGGTTCTGACCCGATCACAACTGAAGGCAAAATAGACATCCTTATTTTCAAAGGTTGAATTTTGCATGTTTAACTCATTCGTATCAAAAGTTGAACCGAAGACAGTTAATATTGCTCTCGATCACTCCGATTGGGTTCAAGCAATGCAAGACGAACTGAACGAATTTGAAAGGAACAAAGTCTGGCGCCTCATTCCAACTCCTCCAGATGCCTCGGTTGTTGGTCTCAAATGGGTCTTTAGGAATAAAATGGACAAGGAAGGGAATGTTATAAGGAACAAAGCTCGTCTGGTAGTAAAGGGATATTTTCAGGAGGAAGGGATTGATTATGAAGAGACTTTCGCTCCTGTAGCTAGGCTGGAATCTGTAAGAATATTTCTTGCTTATGCTGCCCACAAAAACTTTGAAGTTTTCCAAATGGACGTCAAGTGTGCATTTCTTAATGGAGAACTCGAAGAAACCGTGTATGTGGAGCAACCTCCTGGGTTCGTGAATGAAAAATATCCAAATCATTGCTACATTCTAGATAAAGCTATGTATGGCCTCAAACAAGCTCCGAGAGCCTGGTATGAAACGCTAACTAAATTCTTAAAGATGTCTAAATTCAAACAAGGTTCGGTTGACCCAACCTTCTTTCGCAAAAGGAAGGTAACCACCTTATGATAGTTCAAATTTATGTCGATGACATCATCTTTGGCTCTACGAATCCCAGCCTAACAGCTGAATTTAGAAAGCTGATGGAGACTAAATTTGAAATGAGCTCAATGGGTCCTATTAACTTTTTCCTTGGTTTAAATATTAGACAGGGACCCGAAGGCATCTTTATCAATCAAGAAGCTTACACGAAGACTCCCCTAGAAAAGTTTGGTATGATGGGAGACTCCAAAGTCAAAGTCCCAATGGCATTTGGCACCAAGCTAACTCCATCTCTAGACAAACCGGCTGTGGATATCACGCTCTATCGTCAAATGATAGGCTCACTAATGTATCTGACTGCTAGCAGGCCTGACATCATGTTTTCTGTGTGTTATTGTGCTCGATTTCAGGCAAACCCACGCGAACCTCACATGCTTGCAGTGAAGAACATTTTACGCTATCTCAAGCGAACCACCTCCTTAGGTCTATGGTATCCTTCCAACTCAGGCTTCTTCGTTCAAGCCTATTCAGATGCTGACCTTGGAGGATGTGGACTCGACAGAAAAAGCACCACTGGCGGCTGTCAATTCCTTGACGGGAAGTTGGTTAGCTGGCAATCCAAGAAACAAACGTGCGTGTCGTTGTCTACTGCCGAAGCGGAATACATAGCCGCTGCGTCCTGCACCTCTCAAGTGATTTGGATCCAGAGTCAACTTCGAGACTATGGACTCAATATGAAGAAGATCCCATTATATTGTGACTCTGAAAGTGCAATTAGGATATGTCATAACCCAGTGCAACACTCTAAAACCGAACACATAGCACTGAGGTATCACTTCATCAAAGATCACGTGGAAGATGGAAACGTCGAAGTACACTTTGTTCGAACCACTGATCAACTGGCTGATGTCTTTACCAAAGCTCTTCCTGAAGCATCATTCAACAAAATTTTACAAGGGCTAGGTATGATGGAATCAGAGTCAGTACCTCAAACTACCTCTCAACCTCAAACGTAAGAAGCGAACTTGACCGAACGTTCAGGTTCGGTTAAATCATCTGACTCGCTCATCACCACAAAGGTAGTTTTCTTGATTGTATATTTCTTGTACAAAGTTGTTTATCTTATTGTCAAAAGTATATTCTGATTGCCTGTCTCAATTCCTTGGTTTTCTAAAATTTTCCAAAACCGAAACCTACCGAAAGTTCGGGTTCGGTTTCTCAAAATTTTCCAAAACTGAAACCTACCGAAGGTTCGGGTTCGGTTTCTCAAAATTTTCCAAAACCGAAACCTACCGAACGCTCAGGTTCGGTTTTTCAAAATTTTCTTGAACCGAAACCTACCGAACGCTCGGGTTCGGTTTTTCAAAATTTTCTTGAACTGAAACCAACCGAACGCTCGGGTTCGGTTTTTCAAAATTTTCTTGAACCGAAACCAACCGAACGCTCGGGTTCGGTTTTTCAAATTTTTCCCAACCGAAACCAACCGAACGTTTGGGTTCGGTTTTTCAAAGTTTTCCAAAGTTTTTTTTACTCTTTCCAAGTCTTATTTTCTTTGCTTACTTTTTATCTTTTCAGTTTTTTCTTTTTATTTTTTTATTATCTATCTCAAAAACTCCAAAAATATTTTTTTTCTCTTTTAATTTTATTTTTGCTCGTTCGTTTATGGGGATTTAATTGTTGGATTACTTAAGTGTCCCTAGAAGCATGCTGCTGTATGTATCCCGAGCCTCATAAGATTTTGAATAATAGCCTTCATGACCTGGTATAAACAAACCTTGTCTTCCCAATAAGGCTACCACATTTATTCTAATCGTGAGCTACCTCACTCTCTTCTCACATGAGTTAAGAGTTTTCTACTTGGTCCTTCTTTTTGCAGCTGAGGTACTTTATTTTCTTACACCATCTCCATTACACTTCTCCATTACATTCGTTTCATCAACGTAACCCTTGAGACTCTCAGAAATTACCACTGAGGTTTATGGTTACACAACAACTGTGTTTATGATCTTAGTTTCGTGCCACTACGAGCTGAGTGAAACCCTAAATTCAACACCAAATCTGAATTGACGGTGAACAATTAATTTGCTCAAGTTTTCACCAAAGAATTGACGGATGTACCTTCATGAAATCTCAAATTCTATTTTGTATGATTCCTATGAAATTGTTAAACACCATAACATATCTTCCCTTGGGATCCAGTTTTTATTTTTTGTTGAGATTTTATATTTTCCAAGCTATTTAAAGTTAATTCCTACCTACTTGTTCAACAGACTACACCGGTCTCACAAGTACTTTGATCACTTTCTTTCTTATTTCAAGATTAGAATTGTTGCATCAAAGCGAAAGCCACCCTTAAGTAGCCTAATTAAAAGAAGCCTTTCAACATTTATTAATAAGTGTATGATCGTAATTCAACGGGAATCCACATTAAGACTTTAAGGTCTCTCTTGACCTTGAAGGAAGAGATTCGTGCCCGGGATCATTTGCTTCGTGTCATTATTGACATCTCAGTCATTCCTAAAAAGAGTTGCTTTATTTCTTTTCTTTTTACACTCTTCGCACGAAAATCTTTGATTTTCCAAAATTCCGTGACTAATAATTACAGGCTGTCTTATTACTTTGGTGGTTAATTATCAAGCTGTGGTCAAAAATCATCCACGTGGGCAATTTATTCAAAAGATGCGATTCAAAAGATAAGACGAATGGTTGCTGAATCAGGCGGGAGTTAAAAGGATTGAATTTCAAACGACGGTAAAAAGGGGCGCGTGTGAATTCAAAAGATAAGACGAAGGGTTGCTGACTCAGTCTCCACTCCCATTTACCTCTTTACTGCATCCGAAATTTCAAGAGAGCAAAAACTCCCAAAAGCTTTCCTGTTCATCATCTTCTTCAACCTTCAACAATGGCAGAATCATCCTCAGTCCATGCTACCTCACACATCCTTCCCATTCGCCCACAACAATGCTTGGTGATCGATCTAAACCCTCTGGCGTACGACTCTTATATGTCGCCGATCATCGAGTGCCTGAAGTACTCCCAAATCGCTCCAGCTCTCTCCAGGATTGAGTCTGTGCCCATGGAGATTCTGTCGCAGGTGTATGCGACTGCCTATTACGACAAAGCAGTTGAGCGTGTCTTCTTCGAAGTTGCTGATCACAAGACCTCCATTTCTCGACAACGATTTGGTACTTTGCTAGGTTTGGCTGCTGACCCATCGAGAATTAATCCGGAGACGATTCCGGTTGGGCATCTTTACAACATGTTCTATAACATGGGGTACAAAGAGGCGCTCATCTCCGTCGCAAAATTTAAGAAATCCTGCTTGCCGCCGTAGTGGAACGGCATGTTCACAGTCCTCTTCAAAGGCTTATCTGAACGGAGCTCAGGATCCGATGGTTCAAGTCGACTGTTCCTGTCGATTATGTATGCAATTTACAACGGGGTCAACCTAGACTTTGGGTTGGTCCTCTGGCAACAACTCATCCAGAGCCTTTCTTCTTCTTCACGACATTCTGAGGTGTCGTTTGCCCGGTTCTGGATTCTTATCACCAAATGGGCGATGGATAAGTTGGATATTCCCACTGCTGATGGTGCATCGATGTCTTCGGTTGGTACTTTTCATACCACGAAGATCATCGTTTCTGATGCATCAAAATTCTCTTTCATTGGCTCTATTCCGGAGACAATGTATGGCGATGTCCCATCTGACAGCAGGATCATCCGAACGATTAAAGAGTTCAAGGCGTCTGGTCCTAGGGAACTTACACCGGAAATGCTAAAGTCCATCCATGATGCTGACAAACCGGTTAACAGGGGCAAAAAGGCGGAAAAATGGAAGCAAGTGACCAAAGCTCTTAAAGGTCCTTCTCCCAGGAAGAGGAAACAAACAAAAGCTGCACAGTCCCCACAACCGAAGAGGAGGAAGACTCAACCGAAGCGCAAGCTTGTCATCCCTTCCTCTTTGAGTGACACAGAAGGCGAGAGTTCGGATTCGGACGGCTCTCAACGAGGCGAAACCCCTCCAAGAGGCAACACCCCACCCCGATCTCCTACCCCAGACATGGAAATCCATAACTCACCCATTCCTTCACCCACTCAAACAATCCCAACTTCCATTCCCACCATAAACCCCACTACCACTATTCCTCCAACCTCTTTCCCTATACCACCACCCATTTTCACAACTACAACCGAAACACCACCTGTAACCGACACCCCACCCGTAACCGAACCACCTCAAACCGAAACCCAGCATACAACCGAACCTACCCACACTCAACCACCACCCGAAACTACCCCAAACAACACTCAACCTGAATCTACAAAAACCACCACACCCCCAGCTTCACCCCCCACCATCTCCAGATCATGCCTCTGATGGAGATAACCCGTTTCTTGGCGGTGAAAACATGACCTTCGATTCGGTCTACTTTAGTCCGTTTCAAGTTCAAAGTGACGAAGAGGATGATGCTCCAGTGACAAAGCAGCATCTTAAGGAGCTAAACGAGAAGGTTGACTTACTTCTTGCTTCTTCTTCCAACAACCAGTCCTCTCTCTCTGAAGCCGCTCTTCAGAAGATTGTTGATGCCTTCTCCAGGGCTCAGCATGATTCGGTAGCTTCAGCCACAACCGCCATAGACGCCTCTACAAAAGCCTGTGAGGCTGCGACCGCAAAAGTCGATAAACTATTCTCAGACGCCTCTACCCTGTTGAAGTCCTTACAGGAGAGCGCTGATGCCACCAAGACAACGTTGGAACCAATCGTTCAACAATTGGCCACGTTCGTCTCAACGGAGTTGACATCGTTCGCTACCCTTCGCCAATCCATAAGCGACGACAACTCGGCCCTTCGTGCCTCCATTGATGAGCGCCTCGCTAAGCTTCAAGAGGATCTCGCAGCTGAAAACTCATTGATGGACGTTCTGGCAAGCAAAACCACCGCCCTCAAGGTCAAGAGCACTCAACTTTCAAACTCACAACAATAGCTTGAAGCTCTTCGATCCGAAAGGGAGGTCATAAAAACATGTGTTTCGGATGTACACGCTGCCCTATCTAACATCCTGGAAGCACACGATCCGATTCTCCACCATTTGGTGAGGCGAACCCTTGCTGAAAAACTTGCTCCTGCCCTGGACCTTCTCAGCAAAATTGAGGGCATACCTAGTTTCGTGTCCGATCCGAAACAAGGGGGAGAAGGGAAGAAGTCCGGATCGAAACCACCTCCTTCCTCCAAAGCTACTCACACAACCGAACCACCTCCGACTGGTCAAACTTCGGGTTCGGGTGTGAAGGATAAAGGGAAGAACATAGCTGAGGAAGAAGATGAAGATGAAGATAAAGAAACCATTGCGGACATGTTGAAACATAAAAACAGTCGCAATGTTGATGATGATGTCAATCGTGTGGCGCGAGAGGCTGAAGAAGCCGAACGCAAGAAGAAAGAAGCCCACGATCTCCTTGAGAGCAGGAAGACTGTCTTCCCTGCCTGGACTCGGGAGCGAATGATTAAGGAGGACATAGATACTCCTAGCATCCTATGGCTCGAGCCGGTGATCTCCTTCGACTGCTATAATTCTGTCGATTCGCAGTTCGACATGCCGTTGACTCGAAAGGCGTTTATCTTCCATGCCTTCTCCAATATTTTTGAAGTTCCTCATCCGAACCCTGAGGTTGATAGGGAGCTGATCGATTTCTATCTAAAGGCTGCTCGTCCTTAGTATCTAACATGGAGCGCCCAGAAGATAGTGAATGTTCGGGTATTGAAGCCTTATACCGAAGGAAGATTCATCAATGTTCGGTTCAAGGTGATTCGAGAGTCTGCAAGAACTGAACATCTTATATCCCTGGCAGATCTACCGAACCTAAATCCTCATGATTGGATCGTCTTACATAACCTCCTCTTGACGAATGAAGCTGAATATGGTCCGATTATAGACCATCTCAAAAGGATGTTAGTCTGTTACATCATGGATGTAGCCCTAATGGATCAGGAGGTAGCCACTGTCTTCAAGAAGAAACCGAAGATAGCTCCTGTGGGATCGGCCAGTGATCTCAATCAAATGAAAATGGGCAAGATCGACCCGAGATGTAATTCAGTAATGTTCACTAGAGCAAAAGGACAAAAATGTCTCTTTGCTTTAGCTGACAAACATCTTTACACCACTGCTTGTCTAGAGCACGTGTTGTCGATCATCCAAAGGTGTAAAGAGAATGCAGCGGATGATGTTAAATACTTCAATGATATGATCCAATGGTACATCAGGTTTAGACAGACGATACTGGCTCTCATCTCGCGTCTGTTTAATACTGTGAAGAAGAAAGTACCTGCCACCGCTGCTGGCCCAAGTAACAAGTGAAGATCTCGCTCCAATTGACGCAAAGGGGGAGATTGTTGGGTTGAAGATCCGTTCAAGGATTGCGTCATTGGGCTCGGCTGTTAGTTTGCGTCATTGGGCTCGGCTGTTAGACCATTTATTTTGTACTCCGGTTTGGGCCTGTCCAACCGAGAGCCTGTTAGGTTAATTATATAAGTATATGCTTGCATGCATATTAGGTTAACGATCGAGATAACGCTTAAGAGAATAACGATAGCTTTGCAGATTTCTTTATCGTTCTTGTAAACCTCCAACCCTCTACAGTTGATGTTCTTTGTCGAGCTCTTCTGAGGGTTTATTTTTAATCAATCGACTCGTTTGATTCATTCTTGACTTGTTCTTTATTTTCGTGTTCTTGCTGTTTAATATTTATTTACCTGTTTAAGATCTAATCGATTTTCAAGATTAAGTTTTAATCTCAACAGACAACATGCTATATCAAGTAAACACCAAGTTGATTCATAACAAGGTTTGCATTCAAACACAAGTTAGTAAATGTGATCAACTTAAGGGACTTGGGTTATCAGAAGATAATAGATAGAGATGAACGATCTTTGTATTGCAATAAGAGTTCAAAAAGTCACATTGAGTACATGAAGAGGGATGCTCTATTTATAGAGTCCCAAAAGTTACATTACAAAATAAAAAAAATATTAAACAGCTGACTACGATGACCATGAAAGGTTCACTGGATAATACAACGTAAACAAGTAATGTCAGCAAAAGTAAACAGTCTTAATGCATCGCTCATCTTTGCGATTGATCTTCAAATTTGCGGTTGACATACAACAAAAGTAATCTCCAGTTCCATTTTTCTCTACGGTACCATCAAGTCTTCAGGTCTTCGGTTCCTTAGCTGAAGAGGGTCACTTTCTGTTTCAACAATTTCCCCTATGTGACCTCTCTACTATTTTCTTCAATTGACCAACTTTAGAAACTTCATAATAATCCACGAGAACTTTCTCACATCAAACATCCATTGAATTCTCCTTATGATTTCAAACTTGACCTCATCAGATGTGTGCTTCGATCTTTGCACTGAAGCTAGAGTAACATCAAGTTGTTTCTTTGTAAGGCGATGCATAGCTGAAACTGGATAACGTACTTCAGTCCATCTTGAGCTCATTTGTATACAACTCCTATCTCAGGATAGCTTGTTGCGCCCAATGACATTTCCTGGAACCCTTCAATGCTAGTTGATACTTGCTCAAATGGAGGAAAGTTGAATTTGTTGGCAAGGAATGGCTTTATCTATGCGTCAATTTTTCCAAAGTCATAGACCAATTCCATCAAGAACTCACATGCACGTTCAAAGGCAGCTTTCATCTTTGGGTATTTTTCAACCTTTAGTTGAAATACTCATGCTTTCAAGAAAATTTCCTCCGGGTTCATGCAAACAAACTCAACTTGATATCTGATGTACTTGCTTCTTCTTCGGGTTAATGTGTATTGGAAGAATTGACATTTCATGAACTTTCTTGATTTGTAGATCTTGACTCAGTCTGGTCTATCATTTGACCATATATTTTCAAACTTTGAACCATGTTTAGCATGAAACAGGTTCAGGCGTTCAAACTCCATGGGGAGTCTACGGTCATCAGGAATGCTTAAGTCAAGAGGCTGAAATACTGGGAAGAACTTGGAGTTTTGAGAAATGGGGACGTCCCAGTAATCATCTGATGGAGGTTCTGCATATGTGAGATGAGGGACATAATCAACATCGAGAAGTCTACAGGTTGGATTCACCCAAGAGTTGATCAAGGTTTCGTCGAAAGTTGTGTCAAACCTTTCTTCCTTCTAGATTTCATCTGCAAACTTGGCTGCTCTCCATTCCCATTTCTTTTGGGTAGTGGCCGGAGAGTCATCTGAGTGATCCGAAGACATTAGTGCTTCTTCTTCCATGGGCTTGGAATTATAAGTAGGAGATTGATGTGGAGATTCAAGTGATTTTTGTGGAGGAGACTTTTGTGGTGAGGATCAAGGAGTTGGGATTCAGTTGTGCTCTGTGGTAATAGATTGATCTATGGGAGAAGTTTTGATGAACAGATGGAGTTTTTGACTTAGAAGTTTCTTCATTTATATTTTCTTGTTCTTGATTTGGATCACTTACACTTCAATTTTTTGAGGAAGTAGGCTCCAGCCACGCCTCAAACCATTGCTTCAATCCTTCAATATTCTCAAAGGTATCATTGAATTTTTTTTCATGAGATCACAAACATCTTGGTTGTTGGGAGTTTAAGACTTGAAGAGGAGTTGGTAAATTTCCTTCATGAGGCGAAGAATTTTGTCAACACTATGATTTGTGGTGAGAGATCATCATAAGCCTATGATGGTATTTTGCAGTACTGCATACCCTGGTTCATACACAGTGTGGGTTTCCTCAATAAGCTTTTTGGAATTGTTTTCTTGAGTCTACAGTGTCGTTTGGAGATCGTCTTTCAACTTTGTTACCTCTTTAACGAAGGCTTCAGATTTAGACATAAAATCCTTGTGGTATGCGGTCCTTCTATTGTCAAGATCTCTTATATGCATTTCAACTCTCAGAATCATCCGCTCTACGGTCAATCTTTCCCTTGTTTCCAATCGTTCAACTCGTTCACCAAGTGACTGCGGTGTGGGAACTTCAGTCTTCTATGGTTGGTTGGAAGTGACTGCGGCTAAGATTTGGTCTACTTTGCTCTACAGATTGAGGAATTCTTTCCTTGAAACTGTTATCTTCTTTTTCTTATTTGCCTTGGGCTTGGAAGTGGAGTGTTGAGATCCACTCGATTCCTCATGGTCAATCACCATAATGAATTCATCGGAGAGAGGAGGCTGTTGAACGTCTTCAAAGTTGTCATCATCAAGTCCAAACATGGGAGTTGAACTTATTTCAATTGCTATCCCATCGTCATTGGAGTCATGATTTTCTTCATTGGGGGGAGGTTTGGAGGTGCCAACAACATTCTCCAATTGATAAGCTGTTTGAATAGTTGCCTCCATGGTAGACATCCATTGTTGAATGGAAAGAATGTCGTGAACCATTTTGGCATTGTTGATGGAAGTGGCCTGATATTTTGCCCCCAGGAGAAGAGATTGCTATTTTTGTTGTTGTTGTTGAACTTACTGTGCTTTCCTTGCATGCAGGGACCTTTTAAAGGCTTCACACTTTCTGATGCCAGACTCTGTTGTTGCTCGGTATTGAGACCATGAGTCATCCAATGCGTAGCCGTAAAATCCTTGATTCGATGAGGTATCCCTTGGGTTTATGGATCCCTACACATTTGTGCTCACTATGCCTAAACCGCTTGAAAGTAATGAAGGCGGTACATGATTTCTAGAGCTTCCTCAGTCTCCTTGATCTAGAATCAAGTTTGGCATCTGCTCTATTTTGGAAAGGGCTGAGAAAGAAGTGCCCTACGGTGCAACTTGTGTATCAAGTGTATGTGTGACTCAAAACAAAATGGAGTGCAACTCCTCTTGTTCAAATACGTGCAAGCATGATGCCTTGGAGACCTTAGGGCGACTCATAACAATGGGATACACTTGGGTTCCAATTGGGGGCCTGTCTCCATCTTGAGATGAAACATATACACTTTCTGTATCTGAGTAGTGAGTTGCGGTTTTTGAGGGTGAGTATGCGGTGACTTGAACAACTACAGGAGTCTGTTGAGAGACTCCGGTATGTGACATTGTTCGCATTTGGCTATGCCTTGGGTTTAACTTCAGATCCTTTCTTCTAAACACGTCCTCGGATTTCAAAGGCTCATGGTGTGAGTCTTCGACGACATTCACTGGAGGATCATAAGCCTCGGAAGGGGACTGATGAGTTTGAGTGGAGGGCTCCGCGGTCTTGGATTTTCGTTTCTTTGAGGGAACAAATCCCTTTTTCACAATGTTCGATGGTGTTTTTTTTGCAAGGGATTTAACCCTTTTGGGTTTTGGTTACGAATCTTGAGCTGCAATGGACTGGCTAGGTTTGGAGCATTTAGGATGTTAGTACTGGGTTGCGGTAGGCTGACTGGGTCTTGGCAAGGAAGAGTGATATGGGGCAATATCACTCGTAGCCAATATATGGTCATTTACCTCAATGTCTGTGAGTCCAATGTATTCTAAAATGTACATGGTTAATCTATGAATAGGACCAAAAACTAACTGATCATTGGAAGGATTGTACCTCTTTAGATCATGAGCTGAGAAGAGGTTGGCATCGTTGCCCATGATGAGTTGAGTATCCGTGTGGAGAACATGAATGCACAATGACCAGAACCTTGTAAAGGTAAGCTCAACCATTCCTTCTTTTGGTGCGTCCTTTGAAATGTATAGCAAGAAATCATCCCAGATGATTTGGCCGTACTTGACTCCATTCCTTGTGAAGATACTCCAAACAATGTACAGAAGTTGTTTCCCCATGTTATCAGTGCCACCGGTTCTTCCTGATAGACTGTGGACGATGTAGTGACACACAAATTTCCACATAACAGGTAGCTTGCTTTTCTTGAATTCACCATCACCATTAAGCTTGACTTGATACCCTTTTTGATAAAGGGCAGAGAACACATCCATTATGCTAGGAGAGTAGAATTTTGTTGATGAAGGAACCCTAAGGTTGATTACAAAAAGAAACTTCTCTTTGGTTAGGACCACCAAAGAATCATCAATCAGATTCAGGTGAACTTCTTGATAGTTGTGGTTAGGTTTGAATGCTGAGAAGGCACATTGAAACAATAACTCTTGTGGTACAACTTCTGTGAATGAATCGAATGCCCCAAACAGAGGATAGGTTGGAAGAAAATTAATCATCATCTTGACACTTCATTGTAAAAAAGAGGATCTTTAAAGATTCCATAGTAATTGCTTGCAGAAAATGATGGAAAGGGGTTTCTCATTGTGGTTTCTGACTCTTTTGGATGAGCAGAGCCTGAGGCTTTGGATTGCTTCTTTGAGAGGTCGGACTTCACCATGATTTCAGAAAAAGGTTTTAAGAACTTGTAGAAAGCTTTATGGCAAGAAAGTGAAGAAGACAAAGATCGTCAAGAGAGTTTAGATAGCGTAAAAGCTATCTTGCGAAAAAATGGGGGGGGGGGGTTATACCTCCGGAATTCAAAAAGAGTTGGAATTACTTTAATGACAGCTGTTAAAGTTAAAAACCCTTGGGTTTCACCTTTATCGGCTAGGATTAAAATAAATCAAAATTAAATCATTTTCGGGAAAAAGGAGCATTTATTGCGTTGCAGGACCATGATGACACGCCGACTGGTAGTAGGGTGAGGGGTTGTTTTATCCGTTGTAAAAATTGGGGAAATGGAACAGATTAGACCCCAAACGGTCGCTTGACATGACTGGTTGATAAAAAGATTTCTTCAAAAGATTGTGTTTATGGAAAATCGATTTATTTGTATTTTATCCGAAAATGGACCCGACTGAGAAAAATCGTTCGAAAAAGACTGAAATATCATGTGTGACAAGACGAATGTTTTCAGGAATGCTTTTTTTTATTAAAGTCCATTAAGTAGCACACAATATCATTTAAATAGTTTATGAAGTGATGATTGCAGGTTCACTTACTTGTATCTATAATAGTATTTAGAGCGTCTACGGTGGCTGAGAGACAAACTAGATCATGGAGATTATAAATAAAAGAAATAGAGTGAGTCTAAGAGTATATAGATCATATGCGTTTCCAGTATACAAAGTGTACTGAGAAGCAGATATGAAGAATTGACTAATCAGTTGTTCTAGAAAGGAATTGTAGTGCGTAAGTTACTTCAAGAGTTTTGATTTTAAAAGAAAAGAAGCAGTCTATTCACCCCTAAAGACTTGAAGGTCTCCATTGCTTATCCTTTTATGAAGAACTGCGGGTTTGGGTTCATCATTCCTAGCATTTCCAAAAATCCATTTAACTTTGTGGAGCCAAGTGCCTTGGTAAAAACCTCACATGTTTCTTCATGAGTTGGAACAAAAATAAGTTCAATGTTAGCTTTGATGATGTGGTATTTGATGAAGTCATACCGAAGTTCTATGTGCTTTGTCTTTGAATGATGAATAGGATTATGAGAAATCGCTGTTGCACTCTCAGAATCACAATAGATGGGTACTCGCAACATCCTGTAACCATAGTCCATAAGTTGAGTCTTCATCCAAAGGACTTGGGAACAACACTTGGTTGCGGCTACATATTCCGCCTCTGCGGTAGACAAAGACACACAGTTTTGTTTCCTTGAAGACCAGCTAACTAATCTTCCTCCTAGGAACTGGCATCCACCCGAAGTGCTCTTACGATCGATTCTGCACCCAACATGATCTGCATCTATGAAAGCTTTAAGGATGTAATCATTACCTCCAGGGTACCAGAGGCCCATTGCTTTACTTACCTTTAGATATATGGGGATTTGCTTGACTGTGGTCAAGTGAGATACTCTAGGGTCAGCTTGGTACCGAGCACATAAACCCGTTGCAAATACAATATCCGGTCAGATGGCAGTGAGGTACATCAACGATCCAATCATTCCTCGGTATGTTTTGTGATCAACTAACTCTCCGGTAGTGTCAGCTGAGATTTTATACCCAAAGGCCATCGGGACCTTAGCCGAGGAGCAATTGTGCATAGAAAATTTCTTCAACAACTCAGTAGTATACTTTTCTTGATGAATGAATATCCCTTGAGGGACCTATTTAACTTGAAGTCCTTGAAAGAAATTGATATCTCTATTCATGCTCATTTGAAACTTTCTTGTCATGAGCCTTGCAAATTCATCCACCATACCTTGATCTGTTGATCCAAATATGATATCATCCACGTATATTTGAACAAGCATCAAGTGATTGTCATTTGTTCATTTAAATAAAGTGGGATCAATCACACCTCTTTTGTATCCTAAGATGACAAGAAACTCAAAGAGAGTCTCATACCATGCTCTAGGTGCATGCTTTTGACCGTATACTGCTTTCTCCAACTTGTAGCAGCGATTTGGATATTCTAAGCTTTTAAATCCTTGAGGTTGTTGCAGTTATATTTCCTCTTTCATTTCTTCATTCAGAAAAAAACTTTTTACATCCATTTGATGAACCTTGATGTTTTTGTGAGCAACATATGCTAAGAATATACGTATGGCTTCCATTCTTGCTACAGGGGCATATGTTTCATCATAGTCAACACCCTCGAGTTGACTATACCCCATGGCGACTAATCAACCTTTATTTATTAGTACCACACCTGATTCATCTAACTTGTTCTTGAACACCCATCTTGTACCGATGATTGTGTGACCTTCTGGCTTCAGTACCAATTTCCAAACTTTATTTTGTTCAAATTCAGCAAGTTCCCCTTACATTTTAATGATTCAGTCACACTCCATAATGGATTATTTAATGGTTCAAGGCTCGACGGATGACATGAATGCTGCATAATGACAATGGTTATTTAAATCAGTAGAGGAACGAGTTTGAATACCTAAGGATGAATTGTCGATGATTTGAACCGGTGGGTGATCTCTTGTCCAAACATGTAGTCGTGATTGCTAATGGTCTGCGGCTGCATTTGAAGGAATGTATTCTATGTATGAGAACTCTGCGGTTGGAGAAGGTAGTTCCCCCTCAATTTGAGAACATCCAGTAGATGAGTCTTGGTTTGCTGGAATGGGGTCGGCGGTAGGTAATGGAAGTTCCCCCTAAACCGATGACGGTTCCCTCTGGACAAGTGACGTTGGTAACCCCTGGACTGATGCGTGATGAATAATCCTAGAATCACTTCTTATATCAATGTTTTCAATTTCTTCTTTAGAGTCTTTGGAAACGATTGATTGGGTAGTTGGTCTGCGGATAGGCACTAGAGTAGCATATTCAAGTAATTGAACCTCTACGGTTGTGTGTTCCATAGGAACTGGGCTTTCCCCCTCAACCAACGAGGTGGAAGTATTGAATGATGTTCCTTCAGACGAGATAGGTCCAGATACTACTCCATGTTGTTGTTGTGCTACCGGAGATACCAAGATTTCTGAGAGATGTGTTGTCTCTACAGGATCGAAGAGATCATAATAGTTAACTTCTGCTATGTTCAATGGACCCGAGGATGTGCGGGAAATTACTTTCCATAATGTACTTTGTTTCGGTGGAAGGAGCAGTGATGCGGACATAATAGTCATCGAACTTGACGTCTAAACTTTCGACTATTAGTCTGGTACATCTTACAAGAACCCTGTATGAAAACTTATTGGTGGAGTAACCCAGGAATATACCTTCATCAGACTTCGGTGCAAATTTGTTGAGATGATCCTTGTTATTAATCACAAAACATCTTCAACCAAAAATGTGAAAGAAGCATACATTTGGTTTGCAGTTATTGAGACCTTCATAGGAACTCATGTTGAGTCGTTTACACATGATGCTTCGATTCTGAACAAAGCATGCAGTTGCCACTGCTTCTGCCCAGAATTAGAGAGGTAGATTGGCAAAATTCAACATCGATCTAGCTGCTCAAACTAGAATTCTATTTCTTCGCTCTACTACTCCTTTTTGTTGTGGTGTGTAGGGTTCCGAGAAGTTGTGACTGATGCCCTTTGAAACCAAAAAGCTATTTAAGAGATGATTAGTAAATTCCGTGTCATGATCACTCCTTATCCGACTGATTGGTAGTTTGATTTGGAGCTCAATTTCCTTGATGAAGTTGATCATGATTTGTGGTGTGTCTGATTTGAGTCTCAAAAAGAAGATCCAAGTGAAGCGAGTGAAGTCGTGAAAAATAACTAGAATATATTTCTTGTGTTGAAGACTGGCTATGGTGGATGGACTGCAGAGATCAATGTGAAGTACCTCTAATGGTTCAATGATTGAGGAGTCAACTATTAGAGGATGGCTACCCTTTGTTTGTTTTCCACATTCACAGGTTGGGCATAGCATATCATTGTTGTACTTCAAGATTGGTAGTCCACATACTAACTCTTCGGTGACTAGGTTGTTAATGTATCTGAAGTTAATGTCAGCTAGTTGGCGGTGCTATAACCAACTCACTTCATACACTTCCTTTGAAAGGAAACATATTTGTGGTTTTCCGATGATCAGAGAGACATCTAATGGGTATATTATCCCTTCAACCTTGGATTTGATGAGGCAGGTGTTCCTGTCACTCGTCATTATATAACAATACTCATAGTCAAATTCGACCCTATGGCATGCCTTACACAATTGACCAACACCTATCAAATTATGTTTGAGACCCTCTACGTAAACAACTCGTTGAATAGAGAAGTTACCCGTAGTCAACACTCCATAACCTCTGATGGTCCCATTTGCGTTGTTCCTGAAGGTGACATGTCCGCACTGCTGATTGGCTTGAAGTCTTGAAGGAATTCTAACCTTCTCATCATGTGCAAGGAGCATGCACTATCGATTAGCCATTCCTTTTCTTGTTCCTCCTTACACATTGCACACACAATCAGTTGGTTTGTTTGGGCACCCAAAGAATTTTAGAGCCCTGGGTAACATGGGACGCTTTCTTAACCAGTGCATGCTTGTGAGACTTGTGAATAGGTTTCTTCTCTGATTTTAGTCCAAGTCCTGGATGTTTTACACCTTTTGAGAATTTAAGTGGATGGATTGGACTTAACTCTTCGAGCAGGTAGAAACCAAAGGCATGGTTTTTCTCGTTTAACCAGAAACCACTTTTGGTCAATGGTATGAAGGATTTGGTTTTTTCCTTGGTCCTTACAGTGTGTTTTATGGGTGTGTCCTTGGGATTTGAAATAGGCTTGTCACGTGCTATAGACTTAGGTTTTAACTTTGTGAATGACTGATGTGATTTTGAAAGCATTGGAGTTGGAAAAATGCCTTATTTTGGATTTGTTAAGGAATCTTGTAAAAGTCACTTGAATTCCTTTTGAAATTTTGCAGAAGTGTTTGAATTAAAAGATTTTGTCACTGAACGTTCCTTTTTGTAAGATCCATTGACTGCAGTGTGTTTTTGAAATTTTTTTGCAGTAATGAGTTTTTTTTTTTCGAAATTCCTTTTTGAGATCTTTGCTTGATTTTTGAAAGTTTTATTCTTGACATTAGTTTCCCGCTTTTCACGTCGGGATCTGATCTCCTTTTGTAGAGCCAATTTTGCCTGAACTTTTGGTGAGACTATATATGAAACATTAAACTGAGATTTTCTAAGATTCTTTGTTTGAAATAAAGGTTGATGACTTGAGTCATCAGAACTAGAAAAGTCAAGAGTTTGGGAACATTGTCCAAATTCAAAATTATCAATTGGTCATTCATGCAAGATGGGCTGAAGAGTTGTTGTGCATTGGACTAGGGTCTGCAGTAGAGAAGATTGTATTACCGCAGAGTAAGTCAAAGGTGACTTTTGATTTAGACATGTCTTGGAATACAAGGATGGACAGTCTACAACTAATTCAGGTCCTTCCAAGAAAATTTCTTCGTCAACATTTGAACTTGATTGAGTGTCAGGACTAATTGTGCCAATAATGGGTATGGATTCATCTGAAATACCCGAGGATTCAAGAAGAACTTCCTCTATGACACAATTGTTGCTAAATTCACGATGTCTACCGAAGTGACATTGAATTTCTTTGGGATATGTTTTATTATTGAGTGTATATTGGAAAGGTCTATCCGGTGGGACGTATGGACGATCAACATTAAATCGGGGAGAGGAGGTCTCATCGGTTGAGAACCCATCAGACCGTCCCCAATTATAATTGTTGTCTACGGTCCCATTGTTAACAAGATTCTCAATTTCTTCACTTTCATTAAAGAGTTTTTCAATTAAAATATTTAAACGTACAATCTCTTTTCAGGCAAGATCCCATTGATTTAAAGCTACATCTAATTGAGTTTCACTTAACATCCTAGCATCCTTTTCTAACAATAAGTCCCTTTCTAACATGGCAACCTTAAGCCTTTTATCTTCTAGTCTTCCTTTCACATGGTACATCTTTTGGGACGCTATGTTCTTTTCGTTAAGGGCTTTGTTGTAGTCTGAAAGGACGACAACACACGTGTCATTAAGTCTTTCTAAGTATGGTTCACAATCATGCATGTTGTAATTATTAGACTGAATCATAATTTTTACCTTTTCAACAATGTTAAGAGTTCCATATTTTGCCATGTAGTAGTAGTTCTTTTGCAGATTTGTGGGTCCGTCTTTTTTCGGTTGAGAATCCATTCGACCACCCCCAATTATAATTGTTTGTCTTCAGTAGTGGTAACGGAGTCTAAAAGATTTTTGTTCTTCGGTAGTTCCTTTGAAGACGTGTTCTGTGGTTTTGAAGGATGATGAGGATTTATGGGATATCTTGGATGGTTTCTCTGCGGGTTGAAGTTGTGATTGAAAGTTGGTTTGGTGAATTGTTGGTTTTTACGAAAGGATGCTAGTGGGATTCTATTGAAAATGTTGGCTAACCAGAGCAATGGGATTTTGAAACTCTTCTTCATCATCAAGTTTTGCATCAGCTTCATATGACTACGGTGGATTGTCATATGAGTGTTGGTATGATGACTCTACAGTATATGGGTACTGAGGAGTTTTGAACTGTGGAGATTGAGCCATCAAGGCAAGTGGACCTCCCAAATCTGTACAATCCTTTAACACCGTCGATTCTTGTGTTTGTAGTTCACCGTAGAGCTTGAACAGTGAAAGAGTGTTGATTGTTCTGTCTCCTTGGACTATCATTTTAGCAGTAGTCCAATGTCTACCCAAACCATTCAGGAATTGTAGGTTTGTCCCGTGATTACTTTGATCTGTACTAGCATTTGACAGATTTGTGATGATGAGGTTGAACCTTTTGAATGAATCTTCAAGACTTTCACCGGAAGAGCTTTAAAGTTGTTGAACTCATTGAGGGCAGTGGTGAGTTTCTTGTCTTGAGCTTATTCAGACCCTTGATAAAGATTTTTGAGCACATCCTAGATCTCCTTGGTAGATTTTCAGTTGATGATGATGTCGAATTTGTTAGGAGCAACACCACATAGAAGGCTATGGCATCTTTCTCCACTTTGTCAAGATCATCATTGTTTGGTCGGTTCATGGATACCTGACCAACACCTAGTCGTGCCTGAGCACCATCTCCTTGAACATGAGTGAGAACAGGGACATGGGGTCCTTCTTCCACAGACCTCCATACATCTCTACCGAGCCTCTTAAGATACATTTCCATTCTTTGAGACCAATAGTGGTATTCATTTGCAACAAGTATTGGAGCTCGATTCAAACCTCCAACATTATTAGAAACGTTCAATGACAAAGTTTGCGCCATATTTCCTTGTTTTTTTAAGAATGAGCTTTTGTGGTATAGAAGGCTTTCTAAATTCAGAGTTTTGTTTAAAAAGCAACCACTTTGGCTCTAATACCAACTGTTGAGAGAAAAACTTGAATGAACGTTAGTCACAAGATAATATAACGCAAAACAAAAGTTAATCTCGAGGATCTTGTTAGCTCAACAATAATAAGTTAAGAGTGTTAGAAGTTAGATGCAGAACTTTAAAGGAAATATAAATGACAACAAGTTATATCAAGTAAACACCAAGTTGATTCATAACAAGGTTTGCATTCAAACACGAGTTAGTAAATGTGATCAACTTAAAGTGAAGAGGGACTCGGATTATCAAAAGATAATAGATAGAGATGAATGATCTTTGTATTGAAATAAGAGTTCAGAAAGTCGCATTGAGTACATAAAGAGGGATGATCTTTCTATAGAGTCCCAAAAGATACATTACGAAATAAAGAACTACAAAACAACTGATTACGGTGACCAGGAAAGGTTAACCGGATAATACAACGTAAACAAGTAATGTTAGGAAAAGTAAACAGTGTTCATGCATAGTTCATCTCTATGGTTGATCTTCACATATGCGGTTGACATACGACAAAAGTAATCTTCGGTTCCATTTTCTCTATGGTACCATCAAGTCATCAGGTCTTCGGTTTGTTAGCTGAGGAGGGTCACTTTCTGTTTCAACACCAACGCATATTGTGATCCCCCAAAGTACCAACACACAAACAAATAACATATACGATAATAGCATGTCGGGTACAATCAACCATAGGGTTGGAATACCCCAGGCTCCTCAATCATTGGGTTGGAATGACAATATACTATAGGTCCAGTCAACCATCAGGTTAGAATAACTCAGACCCCTTAACCATCGGGTTGGAATGCTAATACACAACGGGTCCTGTCATCATTAGGATGGAATACCCTTCGGGACCGCTTAACCACCGAGTTGGAATGCCCCAGGTCTGTTGGCTCACAAACAAAGGAGTAAATCCTCAACCACCAACCAAACATGTGCACATATAACAAATAATCATATAACAACTTACCGACAGTCAAATAGATCTACAAATCACTATGCATAGTATCCTATTATATACCAGGATACCGATCTAACAGATCACTACAATACAATATCATGCAAAACAGGATATCGAATCTAAAGGGCCAGCCTTGGAGCCTTCGACCCAAGTACAGTGAGGAAAACTCACCATTGAATCTAAATAGTAGATGAATATGTATCGACTATGAATATCAACTCTACCCATCACCTATTCATCAAAAAGTGACCAATCCTTAGATACAACTCAAAATACCTCCCTTAGCTCAAACCTGGTTAAAGTCAAAAGTCAAAGTCAACAGTCCATGTATACCCAACACGCCGTGTTTCCCTTTGGCCACACCTTGTTCTGCCAACATCCAATCAATCGGGAAAAACCCCAACCAATACGCTGTGTTGACTTGCAACCACGTCGTGGTTTCTTGAGTTTCAAAAACTTAATACATTCAACTACTTTCTTCGACTCCAAGAGCTCCAAAGCTCAGATCTAGACCAAAATGCGATCTAGAAGGATAAAGTTTCCAACTTTATCCATTGGGACTACCCAAAAAGGTCCAAAACCTAAACCAGAAAGCTTAATAATGCAATGTACCTAGTCGAATTATAGAATAGTTTGGTAAGTCGGGTGTCGATCACAGGGAATGGTGTTGACTAATTAATTTATTTACTACTAAACTAACCTAATTACTAACAAAAGAAGGGTTTTTATCTAATTTTGCAAGTTTAGATGAACTTAATTCTTTAACAAAAACTTAATCAATAAACAAAACACTTCTGTTAGTTCGAATCCGGTTTCACTCAATGGTTATACACTAGCTAGCACTATTACTGTTGGTTGCCAATTAAAGAAGTATTAGCAATTTAGTTCAAAATCTACTAATTATTAATCAATTCAAGTAAATCTATGTATGGTCACACAATAGTTAACACATAATCAATTATTAAATAAGATTGGAGCCATGAAAGATTGATTAATCCAAACACAATTACAGTCATAATATGAGTTCTCTAACACAACTTAATTCAATGATTCAATTACTTATCTAGGATTGGTTTGATCTTAGCTCTCATAAACTAGTGTTCACTATATTATTAGGTATTAAGATTCATGCAGATTTGTGCTCACTAACTTCACATAACAAGAATTTAAAGCAATCAAATAATTAATTAAAGCATGCTTGGTAAAATCAATCAACACAAGCGTATCACCAACAAGTAAAGTCAAGTCGAATGCATTAAAACCATGAGTTCCAGCTTCATCTAGGTAACAGAAGCAGCTAGATTTAGCTGGACATACTAACAACTAAATAAACAAAAACTATAATCAAAGACATGTTTAAGTGTACCAATCTATAAACCAAATTATGAACTTCTTCTTCTTTGGTGTTAAAACCAGCTTCAAGATCTTCTTTTCCTCTGAATTTCGTCTCCAGGAACCCTTCTAAGCCAGCCAAAAATCCCCCCAATCGTAATGGCAAAGATATTTATATTCTCTTCAAATTTACCGTTCACGTCGTGAGAATTTAAAACTCACGTCGTGAACTCGAGATAATCGTGATTGGCAAGGATTCCTTCACGTGGATGCTTATCCTCTAACTCTTTCTACTCACGTCGTGAACCATCACCTGTTCACGTCGTGAGTACGTCTTTTTTGGGTGTTTTTCTTGTCTTTCAAGCCTTCAACCTCCAAAGTTCCATCCTTTAATGCTTTTAGTCCCTTTTTTAAAATGTCTTCTTTTTTGTTGCAAAATATAATTTAACCTTATAAGTACCATTATTCTATGCAAATGACCAAAATATATATAAAAATGTACTTAAATATTGCCTAAAAATATGTATAAATATGGAAATATCAGTAACGAATAAGCGATTAATCCATAAAGTCCGAAGTTCATCCTTTCCAGAAGTGATTCTAATACCTAAACCATCCCAAAGGTTGGTGCTTTATCGACATACATGCCCAATGCATGTATTGAACCCATATTACGTCAAAATGAGGATTTATGAGCTAATCTCTATGTATGACATCAAACCTTGATTATAGTCCAGATCTAATACACTAATAAATTACCTTGACCTGGAGATTCATAAAGTTGCAAACGTTATGAGGTCTAACCATTCCAGCATTCAAGAACAAGAAACTAAAGGGACAAAATCAAGATCTGAAAAATTAGAATGATAAAAATTGAGCATTGGACACTTACAAAGGTCCAGAGAGTGCCAAGGTGAAGAATTGGGACTTGCTTTCTTGATCTTTGCTTCCTTATCATCCTTCCTTCTTTAGCTTCAAAAGCTCCAAACTAGCTCAAAAAGTAGAGGAGGATGATTAGGGTTTGCAAGGAACAATTTAGGGGAAAGAAGGTTGATGTGAGGGAGGCTATAAGGGGGTTAAGGATCCTTAAATACGGATCAACCCTTAAACTTTAGGGTTTTCTCCATTAGCTGCCACCACGCCGTGGTACAACACCACCACGCCAAGTTGGCCCATTAAACTCCACAACCCAAAGGCTTATCGCCACGCCATGGTGAGGCTTCACCACGCCGTGGCAAAAAAGGAATCATGCACAGTTTGGAAATAATTTCATACCTTATCAGCGGGATGTTACAATTATCCCCCACTTGATCTAGACTTTGACTTCAAAGTCTTCCGCGGTGAATAACTCAGTATAATGCCCCTACATCTTAGCCTCCGGCTCCCAAATCCACTCAGAGCCTCTCCGATGCTGCCACTGTCCCATTACCAAAGGTACATCCTTGTTGCAAAGGACTTTCATCTTTCTCTCCAAAATAGCTATCACCCTCCCAACATAGTTCAGACGTTGAGCGACCTAAATATCATCCAAGGAAGCCACTGTATCCTCATCCAATACGCACTTTAGCAGCTGCAAAAATGAGAGGACAAGATCGATCTAATGCACAGGGACAAGGTTTGAAAACTCAAACCTTGACTGAATGCTTAAGATCAATGTCTGCTTGCTAATAAATGTTCAAGTCAAGTCTTGAAAGACCAGTCAAGTCTTAGATAATAGATTCAACAAATGATCAAGTCATTTAATGAACAATAAGAATAAATGATCAAGGTAAAGTTAATAAATGAAGAACAAGAATAATGTTTTGAAAGAAGTTTGAAATAACTTAGTAAAGTGCCAAATATTGAATAAAAGATCCGTGTTTGACTTGTATTGAATGCTCCTATAAATAGGAGTGGAGGTTACAGTGAATTAACTAGAGTGCTTACATAGGACTGTACAATACAAATGTTTCTGACATTCTGATTGTCTGAATACAACGAAAGACCAAGTCTTATGAAACGTTACATTAATAGAAAGACACATATAATAAATGTTACAAAGACAAAATAGAGTTCTTCCGGATCAGCATCTACTCTGGACATGAGAGTCATTTCGGAGTGCCTTCAGCTTCACAACGTCTTCTTTCCTGGTCTGGATAGATTCCGGACCACTTCTCCACTTCAGAACATACACAATTCGGAATAAGTACTTAGGATTGCTAGAGGTTCACTTTCAGGTTCCATCAAAAACACATAAAGTGTTGTGAATCTGATTGAGCTTGTTGAGAGAAAAACTTGGAGACACACTTGAACAAACGTTAGAGCAAGTATATTGTGGAATAGTTAATTCTCAAAGGATCATAAAGCTCAACAATAATATAGTTAGATAGTTAGAGAGTTAGTTGCGGAAAGTAAAGAAATATAAATGACAACAATTGTTATATCAAGAATACACTTAAGTTGATTTGTAACAAGGAATGCATTCACTCCGAGTCAATAAGGAAGATCAAACTTAGTGATTAAGTCTTAGAGACTTGCTCCGAAGAGAGGTTAAAGCTTGATATATTTCAGTGATAATTTAGAGTAAGAAGAGTAGATAGATAAAGAAATGAAGTAGATAACTTAGAAATATATTCAGAATAATTCATAAGTCATCAGAGATGAGTAGTACAGAGGTAGTAGAGAGAATTGCAAGAGTAAAAGAAGTGAAGTATCTAATATAAAGGAATGTGTCTCTATTTATAGAGTCTCAGAACTAAGCTACATCTCTATAAGCAGCCGTGCGAGGCACGCTGGATAATAGAGTATATTACATAAAGATAAGAGAAGTAATCTAGTTAAGTAGACGGAAGTGAAAAAAGATGGACTGCAGATGTTGAAGAAGAACTGACTCCGGGTGCTGAGATGATAGCGGATGCTGAACCGTTGCGGTAGGTAGATGGTTGCGGTATCTGAGCTCAAGAGGGTCACTTTTATGTTTCAACATAGCTCCTCAGTTAGATCGAACCTGTAAGCAACCTTGCCAACTCTGGAAATCACTCGAAAAGGTCCAATATACTGAGGACCCAACTTGCCCCTCTTCCTGAAGTGTATTACACCTTTCCAAGGTGAGACCTTCAGTTATACCGTATCACCAACCAAAAATTCCAACTCGGATCGGTGTCGGTCGGTAGTTGTCTGTAGTCTCTGCATGATCTGCTGAATAAGCTCCGTGGTCTGAAGGAATACTTTATTCCTTCCCATAACCCTGTGACCAACCTCGTCCTAACAAACCGGGGTACGACATCTCTGCCCATACAAGAGCTCAAATAGTGTAGCACCAATGCTGGAGTGATAACTGTTGTTGTATGAGAACTCCGCAAGAGGTAGGTAGGAATCCCAACTCCCACCAAAATCAACAACACAGGCCCACAACATATCCTCAAGGGTTTGTATCATCCGCTCGCTCTGGCTATTGCTCTGCGGATGATATGTTGTGTTGAAATGCAACCTTATGCCTAGTTCCTCGTGGAACTTCTTCCAAAAATGGTAGGTGAACCGAACATCTCGATCAGAAACAATGGAAACTAGAACCCATGGGTCAATAATCCTCGGCTATTCGTGATGAACCTGTCGATCTCACTCTGGATCCTCTCTTGTTTCTAGTTCTCATTCCGAACTCCCTCGGCCTGAGCTTCCCTGATCAATCCCACAAGCGGGGAAGCAACTAATATCCTCATACACATCTCCCTAATCGAAGACCCAACTGACTTGAGGCTCAAAGAATCTACTACCACATTTTCTTTACCCGAATGGTAACGGATCTTGTAGTCATAATCCTTGACCACGTCTAGCCACCTATGCTGCCTCATGTTCAGGTTCATCCGATCTATAAGATGCCTCAAACTCTTGTGATCCATGTAAACCGTACAAACGGGCCCCATATAGATAATGTATTCAAACCTTTAGGGCAAAAACCACTACCCCAACTCTAGGTCATGAGTGGGATATCACGTCTCAAGCGGCTTCAGCTGTCACGAAGCATAAGCAATCACTCGTCCTCTCTACATGAGGACCGCCCCTAAACGAGTGATGGATACATCATAGAATGCTACAAAATCCTCAACTCCCTTCGGGAAGGTCAATATCAGGGCCTCACATAACCTCTACCGAAGAGTCTTAAACACCGACTGCTGCTCAGGCCCCATCGGAAATCCACCCCCTTCCTCGTCAAACGAGTGAGTGGTACTACAATCTTGGAGAAGTTCTGAATAAATCTCTGATAGTACCCTGCCAAACCCAAGAAACTCCTAATATCTGAGGGAGATTTTGGATCCTCCAACTACATCACAGCCCCGATTTTGGCCGGATCAACCAAAATCCCATCCTAGTTAACGAGGTGCCCCAGGAACTGGACCTCTCGTAACAAAAATTCACACTTTGAGAACTTGGCATAAATCCGTTCTCGCCTTAAAACCCTCAAAAGATCTTGAAGGTGCTCCTCGTGCTGCTCTATGGTCTTGGAATACACCAAGATATCATTAATAAACACAATGGCGGATCGGTCGAGCATCGACTTGCATACCCGATTCATCAAATCCATAAACACAACAGGCCCATTAGTGATACCAAATGGCATCACCACGAACTCGTAATGCCCATAACAAATTCGGAACATGGTATTCTCCACATCCTCCTCTCTCACTCTCACCTGATGATACCCATACCTTAGATCTATCTTAAAGAACCAAGATACACCCTAAAATCGATCAAAAAGATCATCAATTAACAGAAGGGGATCACAGTTCTTCACCATTAACTTTTTCAACTCCCGGTGTGAACCATCATTCTTCCTGACAAACAATATTGACGCTCCCCACAGAGAACTACTCAGTGTGATGAATTGCTTGCCTAGAAGCTCTTGCAGCTGAGATGACAACTCCTGCATCTCAGGCAGTACCAAGTGGTACGATGCGTTGGCAATCGGGGCTACACCTGGCGCAAGGTCAATCTCGAACTTGACATGCCTCTCGGGAAGCACGTTAGGTAGCTCCTCCGAAAACATATCAACAAACCTCGTGACAACTGGAACCTCTGAATCTAAAATCTGCTCCTCAACCCGGGTATTAACCACATAATCCAAATAACCGGCACACCCGAGCTGAATATACTATCGAGCCCTGGCTACAGAACAAAACCGTGAACCAATCCTGGTGCCCACCCCATAGATAACCAATGCTCCCCCACTTGGGGGTCGAAATACCACTCGTTGGCCCTCGCAATCAATCATGGCACCAAACTTACTATGACAACCCGATATTTCAAGTCAATGTAATGACATAAGTCAAGTATTGTAATCTATTTTGAATTAATAAACAAATAAAAATAGCATCGGAAATAAAATGTTCAAAAGTCTCAATTGGGATACATAAAGTAATAGATATTGTAACTAGGTTTTCAGAAATATAAAGAACACAAAAATCTGAGTTTTAACATAGAAGTTATGACCAATCAAAAATCCGTAGCAAAACCAGTAAAACACTATTAAGCGTAAAACGCGAAATTTCAATAAAATACTTTTTAGCTTTAAGTACCTAAACGAATTTCGTAGATATCATTAAACCGTGAACATACATAAAAAGAATGTCCAAATTAGACTTCGTATGAGGAAGTTAGGATTTTTCTAAATTTCGGAGTAGCGGTAGACAACTAAAAACTCGAAATAGAGATTGATTGATACTTAGCCGACACAACCGAAACGAGAGTTGAAGATCTCGACAATAGTAGTACAACGGTAAAAAGACAGACAAAAACGGACATCAGATGAAGAAATTATGAATTTTTAACGGTCTTTTACTGTCCCGGCCTATTAAAAATATATAATTTAAAATAAAGTAAAAACTTTTCCAATGAAGTCTAAATGAAAGTTGTAGATTATATTCTTACCTAAGCGTGGATATAAAGACGTCAAAAATGGAGCTCGTATGTGAAAGTTACGCATTTTAGAAGAGTGAGGCACAACCCGAGGGGGTTACACCCCGCGTACGAGGGTACGTCCAGCGTAGCCATAAGGGGCTTCGGATCAGCCACGTCTCCCATACGCCCCTCTACCCCCGTCCCATCCGAAGTTCGACAGACGAGGAAGGAGTCATGCATGACGTACGCCTCGTGTACGAGGGTACGCCCAGCGTACAGGCTGCAGACGCGTTAAACCCCGCATAACTTCGGAGTATGCCCAGCGTACGAAGCCTCTCACACCCCTATAAATAGGAAGCAAGGGTGCCGACCATTTTTGCTAATTTACCTCCTTTCTCTCCCACCTTTTCACTTCCGAGCCCCTCGAGACTACCCCGATGCCCAGGTTATGTATCCAATTCCCGACAAAGGGCCGAAGCTCCGAAATACCCGAGAAACTCACTTCCTTCCGGCCGAAGTGCTGCCCGCGAAAAGTCTTGTTTTCTTCGAATCATCAATCTTTCCAAATGAGTTCATACCCCCATATTTTCACACTTTTACTATATTTTAGGGGGGAGAAATACAAGTGAAACGCAAGAAAAACTTATGTTAAAATGCAAACCGTTACATATAGTTTCAAATACTTTATCTACATTAGTGTATAAATGTTAAATGCATAGAATAACATTTTTACAAATGTTATACTTTACATGCAAATTTAATAACACATTAAGGTTCATCATTCATATGAAACACCCTTTTGAAAAGCTATAATAGGTATAGTTTACGAGATATTCATGATATTTTACACTCTATAAACACTATAGGAACGAAATACTTACACTTACAAGAACAATGGAGTTTTCATACGTAAATCTATTTGATACAAATTTTGTGAGACATTTTACTTCACGTACTTTCACATATGCATTTCAAGTCCTGTATTATATTCCATAATCTCTTGTAGGGAGAACGTGATAGTTGTGTATAGATCTATATGGGATTGACAATCCCACACCTAAACTGTTAGCTACAGTTGGACTGACAGGTCTGGGGTGACAAATGTCATATCATTCTAACGCCCGAAGAACGTTGTAACATGCAGTTTGGTAAATAGTACGGTTATAAAACTCATATGAAACTTTAAAACGTTTGATTTACGAGGCTATATAACGCCTTAGTGAATATATATACATATATAAATCTACTTACACTACTTTAGGTATGGAAAATACTTTTGCATTTCGTTTTCGAATCATTCAAAAACTACTATTCATTTATGGAAAATATTGGATTTTCTAGATACAAACACAATTACTTTCTACAAAAAGACATACAACTCTTATACAAAAATGTTTATGAACTAACCAACTTAAGTGTTGACACTTTTTCAAAACTACTTGTATTTCTCAGGGATTCAGTAATACAGGTAAGAACTACTTTTGGGAAGGGATGCTAAGGCGTCAATTTCAAACTTATTATATCATCATCATGTAATTTCTATTGAAACATGTAATACGATCAACAATGTAACTTTTTAAATTATATTTATGGTGGTTGTGTTTGCTTTCTTTACTATTTATTCAACTGTTATGATACTACATGAAGTCATCCGCCCTCGAACGATTCCGCCATTCTGGTTTTGGGGGTGTGACAGATTGGTATCAAAGCATTGTTTATAGTGAACTAAGTATATTGAACCCCATAAGATATACAAACTATAAATGTAAAGGGACTAAAACTCTCTGACAAAACACTTTCACTCCTACCATACTTCATTTAATTAAAATGTTAGCTTTCATAAATGTGCAAATACATGCATGCAACAATTTAATGTCGTAGTTAGAACCATACAAAAGTATTAAGTCAAGTTGGACACTATGTCTAAGCCTCAGGATACGTAATCAGATCTAGGATGAATATAGCCTGATCAACTATATTTATCCAAGATATAACCAACGTATGTCGGGGAATAGTCATAGTGAGCAACAAGTCAAAAACTTACCAAAGTAACACTAGAATTAAAATTTCAAATTTAAATGTTACAGGAGTATTTATGACACAATAAAAACTATAACAAGAGACTAAACCCCGACGTTTCGTTAGGACTAGGATCGTCAAATAAAATAAAAAAATTAAACTTATAAAAACTAAAAGCCTTCACTGACAAGGCTATAATTGAAAAGTGCATACTTCAAGGTTACACATGAGTAAGGTTGCATGGGCTTAGGATTTATGTTTTCGCTTTAAGCTCTTTTCCTTGTTTGCATGTGGGATTTGAGATAAACTACTTATCCAATGGTCCATTCAATCTCAATTGTATGTAATTCGTATACACTAGGTAATTATAGAAGACTCAATGTAGGTCTTATCATAAAATTTTCTCCTTACACTAAAATTCTATATAATTCTCTTATCTCTATTATCGATTAGGAAAAACGGAAGGATTTCATATCCCCGGGGATCCCTACTACCCAAACCAATGCAATGGGAGTTGGATTGAGGAGGATCAAAAGAGGATCCCGAAGAGATTTCCGAGGAGGATCCATACGAGGATCCCGAAGAAGAGGAAGAGGATGTCGATGATGAGGGAACTGACTCCGAACTCGAGGTCTACAATCCTCCCCAGGTAGTACCAGACCTCTAGAGAGACTTTCAGGGCCCAACGCCCTTTTGGGATGTAGATCTGAAACAATGGAGCAGGGAACAAGGACAACGTCCACCCTACGGCATGGCACATGGCTTTTATGACCTCTGTAACGAGGGTTCAGCGGATAGGGAACTCCCTGTCATGGTTCGTCGCATCATTAATCAAGGCGGGCAAACAAGGATAAACGCCAGCCAAATCCTGGACGTTGGTGTCGCCGCCCAGATCACTGCAGTACGTCTTCGTCGCCTTGACGAAGAACATGATCGAACGATAGAGCACACCTTTTCCCCCCAGAAAGACATTACCACTGCTAGAGCCAAAGTAAGGGAGTTTCAGAAAAACCAAGACTCAATGGAGAGGCGCGTCATCGAGGCTGAACATCAAGTAGCTCGAGCACGGACTTCCATAACAACATACCGTGGTCCGCAATGTACCACCCGCTCGGAGTAAAGCGCGTGCTTCTTGTGCTATGTATATATAGTTATCGAGTGAGCGTTGGTGCTTCTCTTTCCTTTCTGTATGTACGCCCGAAGGATTGTGAGTACACAATTCGAGGGCCTGAATGCGGTCAAATTTTCCCATTTTCATTGATGTACTCTAGACCTTTGTTAAGGTCAATTTTTCCTGATAGATGTATTGAATATTAAAATCAATGAGATTGACATGCATTTATTATTTCGTTGAGTATTTCATTAAGATACTAAGGAAAAATCATACACTCATTATTGAAAGTTTCCATTTTGCAATTAACTTACAAATTCGGTAATGTTTGGAACATAAAACATATAATACTAAAACTTTCCATTATCATTTTTGAAGACTTATCCGGAATTCGTCTTTTTAACTTATGGCAGAATCATGCCACCAAGAAGGAATTCACGACTCTTCAGTACCACAGGAACACCAACACCACCTCCACCACCACCCCCCCATCAATGGAAGATGTCGTTTTCCAGGCAGCCGTAACAGCTGCTGTCACAGCAGCAATGGCACAGATGAGTAACAATGGGTCAGGAGGAGGAATCAATAGCTCCACCCATGGTCAACACTAAGGTCGTTCCGGAGAATGCACATATAAGGACTTCACCAATAGCAAACCCATGTCCTTTAATGGGACTGGAGGAGTTATGGCTCTATCCCAATGGATAGAGAAAATAGAAGCAATATTCGATATCTGCTCATGCCAAGAGGGAAGCAAAGTAAAATTTACTGCATGTATCTTCTCCGAACGAGCCCTAACGTGGTGGAATGGCCACGTCAGGTCACTAACTCTGGTAGTGGCTAACTCCATGGGATGGGAAAATGTGAAACAAATGCTCATGCAAGAGTACTGCCCGAGAGGCGAAGTGCAGAAGATCGAACAAGAGCTCTGGGGCCTTACAATGGTAGGCTCAGACATCACAACCTATACTAATAGGTTTAGTGACTTGGCAATACTTTGCCCGGGAATGGTTGCTCTAGAGAGCAAGAAGATTGAGAGATATATCTGGGGACTGTCGCCCCAGATTCAAGGAAGTGTACTGGCTTCCAATCCGGTTACTTTCGACAGTGCCAAACAGCTGGCACAGTCCCTCGTTGACCATGGCGTTAGTCAAGGATTCATGACTGCAATCCCGAAGCAAACCATAGAGAGTAATAATAACAACAACAATAACAATACCAACAACAAGAAGAAGAAGTTTTGGAACAAGAGGAAGGGTCAACCTTCGCAAGAACCTTCCAAGAAACAGTAGCTAGTGACAGTTCATGCCGCTACTGCTCCCACCCTTGTCCCTGTCACCCCTACACCAGCAAAGCAATATGCTGGAAACCTACCAAAGTGCAGCAAATGCAATTACCATCACAACGGAAATTGTAGGGTAATGCACTGTAATAATTGCAACAGGAAAGAGCACACTACCCGTTTCTATAAGGCACCAGCACAACCAATCACCCAAGTTCCTGGATTCGGGGTGGGCCAGGCATGTTATGGGTGTGGCGAAGCTGGGCACTACAAGAGAGACTTCCCTAAGTCAAGGAATGCTGGCGGTGTAGGAAGGGTGCTAGCAATAGGGCAGAACGAAGCAATAGTTGATCCCACGGTGGTTACGGGTACGTTTCTCCTCAATAGCGCTTATGCATGCATACTTTTTGATTGTGGTGCGGAGAGGAGTTTCGTGAGCCAAGAATTCAAACATTTACTTAAGCAAAACCCCCAGTCACTTAATAAGAAAATGTATTGGTGGATTCATATACGTTGTCATGAATGAGTCTCATAAGACTCGATACTCTGTGCATCCCGGTTCAAACAAGATGTATATGTACCTCAAGAAAATGTATTGGTGGCCGAACATGAATGCCGAAATTGCTGCCTATGTAGGCAAGTGTCTGACTTGTGCCAAAGTCAAGGCAGAGTACCAAAAGCCCTCGGGATTTTTACAACAACCCGAAATGCCCGAGTGGAAGTGGGAGTGGATAACCATGGATTTCATAACCATGTTACCCAAAACAACGGGTGGACTTGACACCATCTGGGTGATCGTCGACACATTAACAAAATCCGTGCACTTCCTACCAATAAAGGAAACCGACAAGATGGAGAAACTAGCTCGAACATACATCAGAAAGATTGTACGACTGCATGGTGTACCAATATCCATTATCTCCAACTGAGATAGCAGATTCACCTTGCAGTTCTGGTAGTCACTCCAAAAATATCTAGGGATGAGATTAGACATGAGTACCTCTTACCATTCACAAACTGACGGTCAGAGTGAGAGGACCATTTAGACTTTGGAAGATATGCTAAGAGCTTGTGTGATCGATTTTGGTAAGGCCTGGGATACCCATTTAGCGCTAGCCGAGTTCTCATACAACAATAGCTATCACACTAGCATCAAGGTTGCTCCATTCGAAGCCCTCTACGGTCGCAAGTGCAGATCACCTCTGTGTTGGGCCGAAGTGGGCGACACGCAACTAGCTAAAGGAAAAGTACCTGAAAGCACTCTCAGCGGCCCAAAAATCATTAGAGAAACGACCGAGAGGATTGTCCAAATCCGGGAATGACTAAAAGCTTCAAGAGACAGACAAAAGAGTTATGCAGACAAAAGACGGAAGCCCTTGGAATTTCAGGTTGGAGACCGGGTTCTATTGAAGGTCTTACCCTGGAAGGGGTTAATACCTTTTGGAAAACGTGGGAAGCTAAATCCAAGGTATATCGGACCATTAGAGATCCTTGCCAGGATCGACCGGGTAGCATACAAGCTTCGATTACCGTAGGAACTCAATAACATACATCCTACCTTTCATGTGTCAAACTTAAAGAAACGCTTGTCCGATGAGACCCTCGTCGTCCCTTTGGACGAAATTGAAATCAATGAGATCCTCCACTTTGTAGAAGAACCAGTAAGAATCATGGATAGGGGAATTAAAAGAACAAAACAAAGTCGCATACCCATTGTGAAGGTCCGCTGGAATCCAAAGCGAGGACCTGAATACACCTGGGAATGAGAAGATCTGATGAAACAAAAATATCCGCATCTTTTCCCTAGTGCATAAATACTTGTCTTAGAATAAATTTCGGGACGAAATTCTCCTAACGGGGGGATGATGTGACAACCCGATATTTCAAGTCAATGTAATGACATAAGTCAAGTATTGTAATCTATTTTGAATTAATAAATAAATAAAAATAGCATTAGAAATGAAATGTTCAAAAGTCTCAATTGGGATACATAAAGTAATAGATATTGTAACTAGGTTTTCAGAAATATAAAGAACACAAAAATCTGAGTTTTAACGAAGAAATTATGACAAATCGAATATCCGCAGCAAAACCGGTCAAAACACTATTAAGCGTAAAACGCGAAATTTCAATAAAATACTTTTTAGCCTTAAGTACCTAAGCGAATGTCGTAGATATTATTAAACCGTGAACATATATACAAAGAACGTCCAAATCTGACTTCGTATGAGGAAGTTAGGATTTTTCTATGTTTCGGAGTAGCGGTAGACAACTAAAAACTCGAAATAGAGATCGAGCGATAGTTAAACAACACAACCTAAATGAGAGTTGAAGATCCTAACAATAGTAGTACAAGGGTAAAAAGACAGACAAAAACGGACATCGGATGAAGAAGCAATGAATTTTTAACGGTCTTTTCCTCTCCCGACCTATTAAAAATAAATTCAAAATTTGCCAATGAAGTCTAAATGAAAGTTGTAGATTATATTCTTACCTAAGCGTGGATATAAATACGTCAAAAATGGAGCTCGTATGTGAAAGTTACGCATTTTAGAAGAGTGAGGCACAACCCGAGGGGGTTACGCCCCGCGTACGAGGGTACGCCCAGCGTAGCCATACGGGGCTTCGGATCAGCCACGTCTCCCATACGCCCCTCTACCCCCGTCCCATCCGAAGTCCGGCAGACGAGGAAGGAGTCATGCATGACGTACTCCTCGTGTACGAGGGTACGCCCAGCGTACAGTCTGCAGACGCGTTAAACCCCACGTAACTTCGGAGTACGCCCAGCGTACGAAGCCTCTCACACCCCTATAAATAGGAAGCAAGGGTGCCGACCATTTTTGCTAATTTACCTCCTTTCTCTCCCACTTTTTCACTTCCGAGCCCCTCGAGACTACCCCGACGCCCATGTTATGTATCCAAGTCCCGACAAAGGGCCGAAGCTTCGAAATACCCGAGAAACTCACTTCCTTCCGGCCGAAGTGCTGCCCGCGAAAAGTCTTGTTTTCTTCGAATCATCAATCTTTCCAGGTGAGTTCATACCCCCATATTTTCACACTTTTACTATATTTTAGGGGAGAGAAATACAAGTGAAACGCAAGAAAAACTTATGTTAAAATGCAAACCGTTACATATAGTTTCAAATACTTTATCTACATTAGTGTATAAATGTTAAATGCATAGAATAACATTTTTACAAATGTTATACTTTACATGCAAATTTAATAACACATTAAGGTTCATCATTCATATGAAACACCCTTTTGAAAAGCTATAATAGGTATAGTTTACGAGATATTCATGATATTTTACACTCTATAAACACTATAGGAACGAAATACTTACACTTACAAGAACAATGGAGTTTTCATACGTAAATCTATTTGATACAAATTTTGTGAGACATTTTACTTCACGTACTTTCACATACGCATTTCAAGTCCTGTATTATATTCCATAATCTCTTGTAGGGAGAACGTGATAGTTGTGTATAGATCTATATGGGATTGACAATCCCACACCTAAACTGTTAGCTACAGTTGGACCGACAGGTCTGGGGTGACAAATGTCATATTATTCCAACGCCCGAAGAACGTTGTAACATGCAGTTTGGTAAATAGTACGGTTATAAAACTCATATGAAACTTTAAAACGTTTGATTTACGAGGCTATATAACGCCTTAGTGAATATATATACATATATAAATCTACTTACACTATTTTAGGTATGGAAAATACTTTTGCATTTCGTTTTCGAATCATTCAAAAACTACTATTCATATATGGAAAATATTGGATTTTCTAGATACAAACATAGTTACTTTCTACAAAAAGACATACAACTCTTATACAAAAATGTTTATGAACTAACCAACTTAAGTGTTGACACTTTTTCAAAACTACTTGTATTTCTCAGGGATTCATTAATATATTTAACAATTGCTTTTGGGAAGGGACGCTAAGGCGTCAATTTCAAACTTATTTTATCATCATAATGTAATTTATATTGAAATATGTAATACAATCCACAATGTAACTTTTTAAATTATATTTATGATGGTTGTGTTTGCTTTCTTTACTATTTATTCAACTATTATGATACTACATGAAGTCATCCGCCCTCGAACGATTCCGCTGTTCTGGTTTGGGGTGTGATACTTACTCAACCAGTCCATACCCACTATTACGCATACATCCCACATGGGGATAGGGATCAGATCAATTGGATAAGGCACCCCGAAGATCTTCAACACACAACCCTGATATATTGTAGATGCAAAAATCCCATGTTCGTTGATTTTGGAAACTTACAACAGACACCCTAACTCCCTGATATGCATTTCAAACTCCTTACTAAATGATCGAGATACAAAGGACCGAATCGCGCTCGAGTCAAATAACACAAGAGCAGACATAGAGTTCACTAAGAATGTACCTATTAGGAGTGTATATATATATATATATATATATATATATATATATATATATATATATATATATATATATATATATATTAAACACACACACACACAATCATAACGTAAAACAATATCAATAGAGAAATAGATAGAAATATACAAGTAACAACATCTGGAGCTACTCTGGCCTCCTCGGCAGTGTGCTGGAAAGCACAACCTAGAGCCCTTGGGGGCTCCACCCTGCTCTGACTACCATCTGTGATCCTTAGAGTTGCCGGTTCTAGAGCCTGCACTGGCCTAACAGCAAGCAAGGAGCACTAGGCCTTCATATGGCCAACCTGATAATAATGATAACAAAGTCTGATGCCAGAAGATGGAGCTTGCTGCCGGCACTCCCTCATAATGTGAAACTGTTTGCCACATTTGTTGCATCTCGAAGAAGATCGACAAGCTCCATCATGAACCTTGCCGCACTTCCTACAAGTGAGGCCCCTCTGACTCTTAGAGCTAGAATCAGCGGCCCTAAACCGCTTCAGTGCAGGTTGCAACTGCATCGATCCGATCTCTGCTCTCTTGTTTGGAGCTCCATCTCAATCTCATGCCGCCTGACAGCCTCCTGCAACTCCATCAATGAACCATAACATTGAGTGGATACAAACTGCCTGATGTCCGTCTTGAGCATGCTCAAGTAACGGGTCATCTGAGATTTCTCAGAAGCATCAAACTTAGGACAAAACATGGCCATCTATATGAACATCTTGGTGATCTCCGTCATCGACTCTGTCCCCTCTCTCAAGTCCAAATACTCCTAGGCCAACATCTCATGCTCCACCAACAGAACATATCTAGAACAGAACATCTCCGAGAACTGCCCCTAAGTCACTACAGTCCTCTGCTTAGGTGAATACGAGCTGGTAACAAGCTTCCACCGATCCTTCGCCCCAGACCTAAGAAGGTTCAGAGCGCACCTGACCCTCTAAGAAACTGGGCAAGAGCATGTGAAAAAGCATCCCTTAATATGTCATCCAGCCACCTCATGGCTATGATCGGATCCTGGACTCCATCAAAATTTGGGGGCTTTGTATTGTTGAAGTCCCGATGCTGAACGGTTCTCTCAGCACCAATCCCAGTATTTGCGACGGCTGTGGTGGCTGTAGCAACAAAAACCTCAGACAAAGCAGCATAATGCTTGTCAAAGTACTCCACCATGGCGGTCTTAATAGACCCAAACATCTATGGAAGTTGTACTCGAAAGTGAGCAACAACCTCCTCCTGGAGGATCTCCCTAATTCTGTCCTCGGACACAACTGGCCCATCCTGGTTGCTATCTCCCGATCCCGATCAGGATCCTGTCTTAAATCGTCTCGTCGTCATCATACTAAAAATAAACCAAGGAGATATCAGATAACATGCATATCATACCAGGGGAACCAACTCCCAACAAAGCCCTAGCGGTTGTGACTTCCCTGTTACGCATACGGGTCATGTGCTTCCAGTAGTACGGGCCCATACTACCTTCCACACCTACCTGTATTTGTCTTAGAGGATCATTACAATGAACCTAACCAAAAATACTAGCATATGCATATACTCTATCCTCACTATCTAGAGGACGACTAACATTACAAAACTGGCCGACTGACCACGCACAACTCATGCATGAAACTTCCACCAACCCTGCAACACTTGTGTATGCTAAGCATATATAACATTGGATCCTTTAGAAAGTCGAATATTTGATCCTACCCTAAGCCCTTCATCAAAAAAGAACAGGAATTAAGGCCAAACCAAACATTCTCAAGCTATAGAATCTCAGTTATGTACACCTATGATGCATACACAAAGCAATTATAGTAATGATGTCAACTCCATATAAAAAAGGACCCTAGGATATCAGAGATCATATAATCAGGAAATTCTATCATGCAATTTGTGAAGATCCCTAGCCTATCACTAGCATGTTGTTCTAACATATCATTAGATCAAACAAAAGTGTGGTAATTTTGGGTCTACTTACTGGCTCCGGCTGATCGTACACATTGCATCCTCCTTGATTATTTTGGAAACAATTTGAAAATAATTTTTAAAATCTTTTCCTTAGTTTGAGAGTGCATTCTCACGAGTGACACCAACATGTAACATCCATAAAATCACTAGAAATTTAAACTTTTTTAAAACAACCTAAATTCACAATTCGTTTACAAACATAGTTTTCAAAACATTTTAAATAGAAGAGTCTTGCAAAATCATAAGTCAAAACATGATGATGTGTATGGTCATGCCTTCGCCTTCCTGCGGTCATCTGATGTACCTGAAACGCAACCTAAAACTATAAGCCAATGCTTAGTGAGATCCCCCAAAGTACCAACACAAAAATAAATAACATATACGATAATAGCATGTTGGGTCCAATCAACCATATGGTATTCTGGTTGGAATACCCCAGTCCCCTCAACCATCAGGTTGGAATGCCAATACACTATGGGTCCAGTCAACCATCTGGTTGGAATACCCCCATGCCCCTCAACCATCAGGTTGGAATGCCAATACACAACCGGTCATGTCATCCTTAGGATGGAATACCCTCAGGTCTACTTAACCATCAGGTTGGAATGCCCCCAGTCTGTTAGCTCACGCACAAATCAGTAAAGCCTCAACCACCAACCAAACATGTGCATATATATAATAAATAATCATATAACAGTCTACATATAGTTAGACAAATCAACATATCACTAAGCCCAACATAATACTATATACCAGGATACTGATCTAATATATCACTACTGTAAAATAGCATGCATAACAAGATACCAAATCCAAAGGGTCGGCCTTGGTGCCTTCGACCCACAAGTATAATGAGGAAATCTCACCTCTGAATCTAAACAGTAGCCGAATAGGTCCCGACTCCGGATATTAGCTCTACACATCACTTATTCATCAAACAATGACCTATCCTTAGATACAATTCAAAATTACTCAAATACCCCTTAGATCAAACTTGGTCAAAGTCAAAAGTGGAAGTCAACAGTTTATGTTGACTCAACACGCCGTGTTGCCCCTTGGCCACGCCGTGTTCTGCCAGCATCCAATGAGTCGGGAAAAACCCCATCCAATACGCTATGTTGAATTGTAACCATGTTGTGGTTGCCTAAGTTTTAACAACTTAATACATTCAGCTGCTTTCTTCGACTCCAAGAGCTCCAAAGCTCAAATCTAGACCAAAATGCAATGTAGAAGGATAAAGTTTCCAACTTTATCTATTGGGACTAGCCAAAAAGGTCCAAAACCCAAACCATAAAGCTTAATTAAGCAAGGGATTAACCAATAAGCACTTAATCCTTAAAGTCTGAAGTCCATCATTTCCAGAAGTGATTCTCACACCTAAGCCATCCTAAAGGTTAGTGCTTTATAGACATACATGCCTAACGCATGTCTTGAACCCATATTAGGTCAAAATGAGGATTTATGACCTAATCTCTATGCATGACATTAAAACTTGATTATAGTCCATATCCAAGACACTACTAGATGACCTTGAACTGAAGATTCGTAAAGTTGCAAACTTTATGAGGTCTAACCATTACAACATTCAAGAACAAGAAGCTAAAGGGACACAACGCAAGATCAAACAAATTAGAATGATGAAACAATCAAGTCTTGGACACTTACAAAGGTCTAGAAGATTGTCAAGATGAAGAATGGGGACTTGCTTGCTTGATCTTTGCTTCCTTCCTCCTCCTTCTTCCGTCTTTAGCTTCAAAAGCACCAAACTAGCTCAAAAAATGGAGGAAGATCATTAGGGTTTGCATAGAATGATATGGGGGATGAAGGCTGATGTGAGGGAGGCTATGATGGGATTGAGGATCCTTAAATAGGGCTCAACCTTTAAACTTTAGGGTTTTCTCCATTAGCGGCCACCACACCGTGGTGCAACACCACGATGCCGTGTTGGCCCATTAAACTCTACGGCCCAAAGGCTTATCGCCACACTATGATAAGGCTTCACCATGTCATGGTTAAAAAGGAATCATGTACAGCTTGGAAATAATTTCATACCTTATCATCAGAATGTTACAAATGGACCAAATAGAATTGATTATCCTCAAGAATGAAGGAATCCCCAATTCCTAGAGGATCTCAATGCTTACATAACCATATATGAGTCATGATCCATAAGCTAGAGATGATTTGTACCATCACAAACCCCTTGTTCTTAGAAAATTCAATGATTCAATGCTACAAAAAAAAATAAACCAATAATTTCTCCTTCAAGTACCAAACTCATGATCAAAGTATTAAGCAACCATAAGAATTATGAACTAGATTCATAAACATAAGATAAATGACAATCAAGCATGAATCCTTCAAAATCCACAAACATCCTAGGGTTTTAGCACAAGTCAAACAAAATAAAGAGATTAGCCACTCATGCCAACAAGATAACAATCACAAAAGTGTTTTTGTATTAAGAAAGTAATAATTACTAGGAGAATGAGAAGAATGTAGATCTAGCTCTCCAAAATTGCCTCGAATGTGTTCCAATGGTGGAAGAGTCGAAGTGTGGTTGGAAAGCCTAATCCTCAAGGTAAAATGATAAGAAAAATGACCAAAATGCCCTAAAGTTTGGAGTTGTGTGGGTACTCTTGCAAATGGAGTTTTAACACTATTGGCTCTTTTTATCAGCTACTCCACCCTACTACCTAAGATTCTATTGGTCCCCTTTACACCTTACACGATTCAAATTTGGCCAATCATCCTCATGATTGAAAAATGGATTTCCCAAGCCCTGTTATGATAATCTAAGACCCATCTTCATATGCCCACTTCAACGATGTCTTCAACATTTTAAGCCCAATTCTTCTTTGATGGATCCTACAAGCTTAACAATTCCTCAAAAGCTCACCAAGTCCATCTCCAAGCCAAACCACAACCACATCGAGACTTCAAAAGTCTAAAAAATACATCATACAAAATAGAAAGTACCCGATACGATCCAAGATAAAGAATTAGATATAATATATAATGAAAAACTAATAAAAAGGGCTAAAAATGCTAAAATAAAATTTTAAAAGAAGGAAATAAAATAAACTATCAAATCACCCAAACTTCAACCTTATATGTCTTTTAGTAAGAACAAAACTAAAATAAGCTCGGGATGAGCTAAGCTAAAAAGGAAAAAGAACGATATAGAACTTGGTCAACATCAGTCAACATGGTCAGAGTCAGTCTTATATGGACCCTACGTGTCTTCCAAATGTTCCCCACTCTAGAGTTATAAACCACATTTTCGAAGTACTTGAAGGGTGAATAGACCCTGTATGAAGGTGGCAGCCAATAGAGTGTACAAGACAAAGGAAACAGGGGGATGCGCCCTAGTGGAGGAACTATACAACAATGCAATCCATAATACATGAAGGAAAGGTGCCTCTTCATACATGATGGTTGTATATTGGTCAGCCTAGGTGTATCATAATGAAATAGTGTTTGCAGCGTGGCCTCCAGGAAAATATTCGACTTTGGGGGTTTCTCCCTTGTACTATCCTTTACATTCTACTATCTCACCACCATCGCCTTTTCCAACCAAAGTCGAAAATAAAATAAATAGAAAAACAACTCTATCTAAGAAATAAACACAAGATATCCTAAATCTTCATTCTTGAGATTCTGTTATTTGGTCTTCAATTTATTGGCTTCTTGATCTTATGTCTTCTTATTTCTCTCCTCTTTTCTTTTCTTTTCTTTTTTTTTTTTGTTTTTTTAGGAGAGAAAGCTTCAACTTTGATTCTTCTTTTTGTGTTGCTCTTTTTCTTCTTTGTCTATGTTGTTTTTCTTGAATCTTCTTTTATTATCACTTTTGTTGCTTTTCCAAATTTTTTTCATTTTTTTTTTCATTTTCTTCTTCTTATATTTCTTTTTGGAAGGCCTAAGGAGTTTCATGAAAAAAACAAAAGACTCTAATAATATGAAACTGGAGTAATAGACAGAGGCTAACATGAACACTTAATGATCTTTGACAATGTGTCAAGATCTACTAAAAATGGTGGGATATGACTCAAAAAATTGGTGTTACCGAAAAAAACTTGGTCCCAAATGGTGAATTGGGGACCCGCCTTAAAGTTCTTCAGTGTGATGATATGGAAAAAACCTATCTAAGTATCTACTTTAGACACCAAGAAAAATTTACCTATCTTAAAAAGGTGGTGAGTATCTAACTAAGCAAGGCTCGGGCGAGACTCAGGAGTACCAAGGAGTATTCCTCCCAAAACAAGATGTGATTCTTCAATGTCTTCAAATACCTTACTGGGATAATTTTTGCTTGCACATGTTGTCCTAAATAACCACTTCCTTTCATATCTAGACCCAATAAAGCTACCTGCATCTGACCCCCACACAAGCAGTCTCAAAGTGGTCTGCGAGGCTAAAATTGTGTCCCATTTGTCCGACACAAGGAATTCTATATCAAGACACGAGACCAATCTATGATTTATTACTTATGACTTGGCATTATGGTACCTATAGGGATGAGAAGAAAGAGATAACACAAATGCATGAAGATCTAAGATAGAATGCAACTACAAAGTATGAAAATTAGAAAAGAAAGAAACAAAATATGAATTTTTTTTTTGAATTTTTATGCAATTTAATGAATGACCTAAACGAATTGCTCTAAATGCAACTATATACGACCTAAATGCAATAAAAATAAAAGAAAGAAGAATACCTCACCTCAAGCTTAAAATTAAGCATTTTCCTCAATTCTTAGGATGAAAGTAAGGAAGGATAATACCAGGATCAAGGTGATGGAGGCCCACGAGGATGGTATAGAAGCAACACATGGGTCATGCAATGATGCGTGGTAGGAGTTCTTGGTCGCCAAATGCACACGGGTGAAAGCTTGGTCACACAAAGGAAGAACATGAAATAGATTGAAAATTTCTTATAAAGTGACATATTTACGCGGTTACCCTCGAACAGCAATGTGGATACCCTCGTAGAGTTGCACCCGGGGGGGGGGGGGGGGGGGGAGAACAGTCTCGCAGATCATTGCGCAGGTGGGAGGGCAGCCTCGTAGATCATTGCGCAGGTAAGGGTTCAGTCGTGTGTACACATTATATAGAAATGTAGGTTAGAGTGTTTTTTGAGCCCAAAGATGCACGGGTGGGACGTGGGTCGCATATATTTGTGCGATTGAGCACCCCAACCACACAAATTGTTGATTTTTGATATATTTTGCTACTTTTTGCTCCATAAACCTCTATTTTCTCCCATGCTTCACCAAAATAATTGCTAAACCTCAAGATGCTTGTTTTTTACCAACTTGGTGCCTAGAAACATCCAAATTGCAAGCGGAGATTATTTATTCACAATGAATTTATTTAACGTCTTTTCCAAGACATAGTCCGACTTCCTTCAACCTTCATAAATCGGGGGTTGCAATGCTACGTTGTCGAATTCCCCCGTGTCAAATCCTTCATAAAATGGTTTCAAACGGTGTCCATTCACCTTGAAGATTTGATTCGTTTCCAAACTCTTGATTTGAATTGCACCATGATCAAACACTTTTATAACAATAAAAGGTCCATGCCACCAAGATCGCAAATTTTATAAGAATAGATTTAAGAGTGAATGATAAAGAAGAACTTTTTGACATGGAACAAAGTGTTTTTGGGTGATGTGCCTTTCATGAAAGGCCTTTTTCTTCCCTTTGTACCTTTTGAAACTTTTGATTATCTCCTTCTTAACTACTTCCATCATTAGAAGATTAAATCTTCTTTGAACCTCTCTCCTAGGATTGAAAAAATCTTACCTAAGAATCTTACGTGTGGATACATTAGGGATTATCCCATTTTTGCATACTATTGTCCACCCATGTCCTCTTTGTGATCTTTCAAAATAGGAACCAATTGTTATTCTTTAAAATCTTTCAATTGAGAGGAGATGATCATCGGAAGAGTCTCATATTTTCCTAGATAATCATACTTCAAGTGGGTAAGTGATACTTTCAATTCAAGTTTGGGTCGGTGGATTGTGGAAAAGAGCCTCTGGTTGGGAGAATAAGAAAAGGCAAATTGAGAGACATCTTTCTTTGTTGACATGCTTACTTCTAAAGTCTTCATAATGTTTTCAACTTCAGAGTCCAATTTATACATTTCCAATGTTTTCTTCAAACTCTCACAATCAAGGTTCATTTTGAGTACCATCTCCAATATATCCCCATGAGACAAATAAAAAACTTCTTGGGTTATTGGATCAATTACATCAACCCGATATAATAGAGAAATGTTGCTAGGGTATCTCATTGCTTCAAAGATTTTGAAGTCAATGGTGTATCCATCAAACTTTGTAGTGATTTTCTTTTATGGACATGAATGATCGTGTGAGCGGTATTCATGAAGGGTCTTCCAAGGATGATCATAAATGATTTGGAAGGATTATTATCTTCAAGATCAATGGCATAGAAATCCGTAGGAAAGAAAAGTTTGTTAACTTGTATTAACACATCCTCCAATACTCCTCTTGGAAACACATTTGACTTGTTCGCTAGTTGGATGATTACATCGGTTTCTGCCAAGGTTCCAACATTAAGAGATTGAAAAACCGAATATGGAATCACATTTACTGAGGCTCCAAGGACTAACTTGGAACTTTCAACATGTAAATCACCAATGGTAAAAGGGATATAAAATATTCCCGGATCCTTGCATTTGAGAGGTAACTTCTTTTGGATAACCGCGAACAATTTTTCAATGGATCTTTTTGTTTTCCTTGAATTTCCTCTTATTGGTGCACAAATCCTTGAGAAATTTTGTATAACTTAGAATTTGGTTAATAGCATCCAATAGTGGAATGTTGATTTGGACCTCGAAGAAAGTTTCAATAAACTCCTATTCTTCCTTATTCTTCTTCGAGACAGATAATTGAGAAGGAAAGGGTGGTGGAATCACCAATGGCTTGATAGGCTTGTTGGATGATTCGGGTTGATCAATGTTTGGCACAACCTGTTCCTTTGGAGGAACTACAACCTTTCAAGGTTTAATAATAATAACCCCATCTTCCTTTTCTCTTGAAACTCTTTTGGGGTTGCTTCCTCCTAGGGTTTTCCCAATTTTCAAGGTTATGGCACTCACATTTGGATTCTTTTCGGTTTGATATTGGAAGTTTACCCCATTGTTCCATCTTGTTGAGAGTGGTAGTTAAGTATCCAATTTTAGCTTGAATATTTGAAAAGGTGTTCTTTGTCTCTTGTTGAAATTGTGTTTAGCTTTGAGAAAGAGAAGTTACAAGTTCTTTAAGACTCATTGGATGGTTACCAGTTGATTAATCTTATTGTTGAGGTTGTTGGTAATTTGGAGTGGGCTAAGATGTTTGTGGAGTTGGATATTGTGGTTGGGTATGTTGTGGGAAGGGAGGATTTTGTGATGAATATTGTGAATATTGGCGTCTCATAAAATCATGTAGTGGGCTTTGATTTTATGGGTATGGGTTGTTGGTGTTATTCATCCAATTTAAATTGTAAGTGTTTTGAAAGCTCGTGGGTCTTGGTTGACCTTGTTATCCTGCCATTACATTAACATCCTCTGGTTCACTTCCAAGTGTGGGGCACTTATCCGTATAATGCCCCGTCATGGCACAAAGGCCACAAACCATTAATTGGTCACCTCTTCCCACCACCATTTGAATCAATAAATTAGTCAAATCCAAGACCTTTGATTCCATGTGTTGGGTGTTGCTACCTTCACCAACAACTTGTGGAGAATTTCTGTTCATGCCATTTCGAGTCCCAAAGTTTCTTTGATTTTGAGAAATGGTACCAAAGAGTGATCTTATCTCTTGAGGTGTCGTGTTGAAGATGTCACCACCACTTGAAGCATCAATCATCCTTTGATCTTTTTCATTCATACCCTCATAAAATTGTTGAAGAAGTAATTGTTTGGGTACATTGTGTTGAGTACAAATTGTACAAAAGTTGTTGAATCGTTTCCAAAAATCATGAAAAGTGTCATTCTCCCCTTTACGAATCCCAAGAATGTCACTCCTTTGACTTGATATTCGATAGGTGGGATAGAAATTGCTATTAAAGGCTTTGAGTAACTCCTCCCATGTGTGAATAGATCTTGGTGGTAAGTTGAATAACCACTCTCTAGTTTTATCTTCCAAGGTAAGTGGGATGGTCGTTAACTTGAAATCATCCAATGTCACATGTTCAGGTAACATACTAACACACATCAATGAAAGGACTTTAAATGCATTTAAGGATATTCTCTATCCAAACCATGAAACTTGGTTAATTGATGTATGGAAATTGACTTCAATTCAACCCCTCGATGGTTTGCAGGATAAATAATACCAAGAGGTGTGTGGGTAACATATTTTTCCATTATTTGTATAAGTGTAAGTTCTGGAGGGGTATTGGGTCAATTGGGGTTATTAGGATTTTATTACATGTAATTGGGAGGCTGTTGGTATGGTTGGTACGGGTATTGTTGGTGATTGAAAATTTATGGATGGTATGGTTGGTAGTTAGGATATTGGTTGTAGAAAGGTTGGTGTTGTGGGTAGATAGGATTTTGGTACATTAGAGGTTGTTGGTAAATGGGTTATTGTGGTTGATGGACTTGTTGTTAGTAAACTTGAAGAACATTGTTTTGAGGTTGATTGTTTTGGTGGAGGTTTAGGTTTGGTGGTTGTGATTGTTGATAATTTGCTTGTTGGGGTGGAGTATTGGAATCCTGATGGTTTGGGTTTAGGTTGGGTTTGTGAGGTGGAGTGTGATTCATGGCTATGTAGTTTTCAAATGAAATGTCTTCCAAAAAAATTACAAACAATGATTGAAGTCAGCTCGGTGTCGGTATCATTTGAAGTATGAACTTGGTCATCTATGTTGAGTAAGTGGAGAAGAATAAGAAGCTTAAATGAGTTGTTGTTTTGCTTGTTTGGCTAAATTTTTCAACGTTTTTGCTTCTTTTTCAATCTCGGGGTTATAGAGTACTTCACCGGTTCTTGTAGACCTATGCATAAACAATCAAATAAAAATAACCAATATCCCCGACAACGGTGCCAAAACTTGGTGGGATATTAAGTCCACCAAGAAAATTACACACTTTCCTTGAAAATAAAATGTAATATAATGGTAAAAATGGGTACCGATCCTCGGGGAAATGGTTGTACTCAATAACAAATGCAATCCAATAGAACTAGTGTAATAAAACTAACTAACTATAATTAAACTGAAAAGGGGGGGGGGGGGTGGGGGGGTTGTGATTGCTTGAAAACTAAAAGACTTGAAGAACTAAAATACTTGCAATTAAGCAAGATGGTAAAATGCTCAAATATTATAGTGAATTGGTCAACTAAGGCAATTCAACACAATGTACATCTACGTGTTTATCATTAGGATTCAATATGCAAGTTTATCATTCATCCCAAATTGGTTATAGAAACCATGAAGCATGAGATGCCAAGATTTCTTAAAGTTAGTATGGAGGTTTGAAAAGCCCACAACATACATTCTTAATCAAAACAAAGGATTCAGTTGTAGCAATGGAACCCAAGACAATAGATTAGCCTTAAGAATGAAAGGATCCCTAATTCCTGTAGAATATCAATGCTTACACAACCATAAAGGATTCATAATCCATAAGCTATAGATGATTTCTACCATCATAAAGCCAATGTTCTAAGCAAATTCAATGATTCAATGCTAAACCAAAGAAATAAACCAACAAATCCTTATTCAAGTACCAATCTTACGATCAAAGTATTAAACTAGCATAAGAATTATAAACTAGAATCATAAGCATAAGATAAATGAAAATCAAGAATGAATCCTTCAAATCCCACAAATATCAAAGGGTTTTAGCTCAAGTCCCCCAAAATCAAGAGATTAGCCACACGTGGCAACAAGATAACAATCATAAAAGCTTTTGCATCAAGACACTAAAAATCACTAGGAGAATGAGATGAATATAGATATAGCTCTCCAAAATTGCCTCCAAGGTGCTACAATGATGGAAAAATCAAAGTGTGGATGCAATGCCTAAACCCTAAGGTAAAATGATGAGCAAAATGAGCAAAATGCCCCAAAGTGTGTAGTTGCACTGGTACACACGCAAGTTTGCGCATCTGAGACCTCCATCCTCACAAATGGTGCTAAAACACTATTGGAACTTTTTCTCCATTACTCCACCCCATTACTCAAGATTCTCTTGGTTCCCTTCTCACCGCACATGATTCAAATTTGGTCAATCATCTTTAAGTTTCAAAAATGGATAGTACAAGCCTAATAATGAGAATCCAAGACCCATATTCAACATTTTAAGCCCATTTCTTCTTTAATGGATCCATCAAGCACAATAATGCCTTGAAATATGAAAAGTCCATCTCGAAGCTAAACCACAACCACATCGAGACTCCAAAATCATGCAAAATACCTCATACAAAATAGAAAGTACCCGACAAGATCCAAGATAAATAATGAGATATAATATATAATGCAATACTAATAAAAAGGTATAAAATTGAAAAAATAAACTGTAAAAATAAGGAAATAAAACAAACCATTAGTAGTTGTTAAAACTCAAATTCACTTAGATCTAACCAGGTTTTGACATATCTAAACTAGGAACACCATCAGAAACAAGAGAAAACCATCAAACTCTTATATATAACCAAATATGAGCAAGAAGCGCCAAGGAAATCCATTGGAATCATGATTGTGTCAACATACTACCAAAGACAACAAACGAAGGTGTTCATTCTTCGGAAATCGCATAGAAATAGATGTAGAGATCAAAATAACAAAAACATTTCGCTAATCTGGGACATGAAGAAGATGAAACAATATATGAAGAACTTAGATCTAGAATCATGAGCATTAAGCACAAAAAATGAACTGATTTGAGACATTCAAGTGGTGGTTTGACATCGGAGGTGCTGGTGGTGGTTTGATATCGGTGGAAGTGGCCGCTCTCCAAATCTGAGACATTTTCTCCATTTAGAGAGAGAAAGTGGAACTGCAGGAGGTCGTTCTTGCAGTTGTTGTTTGGTTTCTTTAGTGGTGAAAGTTCATTGAAGTAATGGTGGATACGAAACAGTGGTAGTAGATCTAGATCTAAAAGTGGTGGCTCTAGATCTGTAGTTTTAGCGATGAATGTAAGTGTTTCTAAAGGTAATCGAGATGTGACAGAAGAAGAGAAGTAACGATGGTTGATTCATAGTTGATGATGGTCGGCGGCGGTGGTTGTGGCCTTCATCAGAGTTCATTGAAGGAGATGAGAGAATAATTGTTTCTCTTGAACAACTATAAGAGTAGTAAATCATATCTGAGTTTATGGAATAAGTCTCTCAAAAACACAACTATAGACTTATTGTTTTTTTATTTATAAAAACTTTAAAAAAATAAAAATATTAGAATAAACAAAAATAGCCTAAAAATGAGTGCTTCTCAAGGTTTCTAACAATTAGTGATTCTCATTTAATCTTTTATATATATATATATATATATATATATATATATATATATATATATATATATATATATATACACACATGTATCCCTAAAGGTACGATTGCAGAGTCATCAAACAAAAACTTCTGCAGTTGAGAAACGTTAAAAATGTTGTCAATCTGACTGAGCTCCTTGGGTAGATCCAAACGATATGTAACCCTGGCCTCCAGGTCAATAACCCTAAAAAGATCAATATATTAGGGCCCAGCTTATCCCACTTCTTAAACCAAATGACACCTTTCCAAGGCGACACCTTCATGAGTACCATGTCACAAACCTAAAAATTGAGATCAGATCATCGCCGATCCACATAGCTCTTCTGCCAACTCTGCCCAAAATGCAATCTCTTGTGCACTTGTTGAATCAACTAGGTAGTCCGGAGCACCACCACCATGATACCCATGAATCAGTGACCGAACTCGCCCCAACAAATCAGTGTCCAACACTTCCTCTCGTAGAGCATCTCAAAAAGAGGTCGATCAATAGTGTCATGGTAGTTATTGTTATAAGAAAAGTCAGTCAATGAGAGATACATATCCCAACTACCGCAAAAATCCAACATGCATGCTCGGAGCATACCATCCAAAGTCCGGATAGTCTATTCACTCTGCCCATTAGTTTGTGGATGAAAAGCTGTGCTAAAGTGCAGTCGAGTACCTAACTCCTTGTGAAATATCTTCCAGAATCTGGAAGTAAAGCATACATATCGATCTGAGACCACTGATACCAAAACCCCATGTCGTGCCACAACCTCACAGATATAAACATCTATCAATTTATCCATAGAGATTCTCTCCTAAATGAGAATAACATGTGCACTCTTGGTCAATTGATCCAAGATGACCTAAATCGAATCCATCCCCCATGTTGTAAGTGGTAACTTTGTGATGAAATCCATTGTGATCTCTTCCTATTTCCAAATGGTACACTCAATGACTCCATCTTTTCGTGAGGTCGTTGATGTTCGACATTGATTTCCCTGCAAATCAAGCACCTCTCCACATACCAGGTCACATCCCACTTCATGCAGGGCCACCAATAATGAAGTTGGAGGTCTCTATACATCTTAGTCGCACCTGGACCACCCAGAATTTGGTGTGGACCACCCAAATATGGAGCCCAAATCCTCTTATGTAAAGTTAACAATTCTTGTCTATCATAATCAAAAGAGGACACCTTACCCGCTATGTGCTCACTCTTCTAGTGCTCCTCCTTCGTAGCCTCAATCCAAGTCCCACGAATCTGCTCCAAGAGTGGGGAAATCACTTTCACCCTCAAACATAAACACTTTATCGGAGTATAAGTTGCCTTGTGGCTCAAGGCATCGGCCACTACATTAGCCTTCCCAGGATAATATATAGGATCTCACAGTCGTAATCCTTCACTACATCAAGCCACCTATTCTACCTCATATTCAGATTTAGTTGATCTGTCAAGTACCTCAAACTCTTGTGATCCATGTAGATGATACAATAAACCCCATACAAATAATGACGTAAAATATTATGGGTGAAAACTATAGCCCCTAGCTCCGAATCGTACGTAGGGTAGTTCGCCTCATGAGGCTTTAGCTGCCTCGAAGCATAAGAAATCACATGACCCATCTGCATCAACACAGTACCCAATTTGATGATTAACGCATCACAATATACCATTAATTCGTCCACTCCCTCTGGTAGAGTCAAAATCGGAGTAACTTCCGCCTCAATGTCTTAAAAGTTTCCAGTTGTGCAGGGCCCTAACGAAAAGTAACCGAATTCTTCATTGACCTAGTTAATGGAACTGCGATCCTGGAGAGGTTTTCAATTATTCTCCAATAGTACCTTGCTAAGACAAGGAAACTCTAAACCTCAGATAGAGACCTCGAAACATCCCACTGCATCATGACCTCGATCTTGGCGAGTCGAGTAATATACCCTTATGATTGACGAGGTGTCCCAAAAACTCCACGTCATATAATCAGAACTCCCATTTGGAGAATTTGGCATAAAGAATCTCTCTACTTAAAGTCTCCAGAAGCTCCCATAGGTGATCCTAATGTTGCTCCTTAGTCTTACAATAGACCAATATATCATCAATAAATATGATCAACGACTGATCCAACACCAGCCTACAAACCCTATTCATGAGGTCCATAAATGCAGACGGTGCATTGGTGAGCCCAAAAGGCATCAGCACAAATTTTCAATGACTGTAGAGAGTTCTGAAAGCTATCTTCCGAATATCCTTATTCCGAAACCTCATCTGATGGTAACCAGAACGCAAATTTATCTTGGTAAACCAAGATGCAACATGTAGCTAATTGAATAAGTCATCGATCCTCAGAAGTGGATAATGGTTCTTCCCCGTTAACTTGTTCAACTCTCGATAGTCGACGCACATCCTATTGGAACCATCCGTATTCTTCACAAATAGTATCGGTACTCCCTAAGGTAAACTACTTAGCTTGATAAACCCTTTGTCTAACAGCTCTTTTGGCTGCATTGACAACTCCTGCATCTCAGGTGGTGCTAACCGATAAGGTGCCTTGGTTATCGGAGTCATACCCGGTACCAAGTCAATCTGGAACTCAACTTGCCTCTTCGGAGGAAACCCCAACATATCCTTAGGAAATAGATCAGGATACTCCCTGATGATCGACACATCATCAACCGTCCACATCCCCTCATCTCTAATATCTATCACATCGGCCATGAAACTAGAACAACCTTACTGTAGATATCTCTGAGCACTCGCAGCTGAACAGAGTGTCGATCCACACTACATACCCTCTCAATGAATAAGTAGTTCTCCTTCACTTGGGGTTTGCACCCATACCAACTGATGCTCACAGTCAATCATTGTCCCATTGGGGCTTAGCCAATCCATCCCTACAATGACCTTGCTCTCGCGCAAAGGAATAGGAACCAAATCAATCATGTACCATTCTCGGAACAGATCAAGAGTACAACCCCGAATAACCCTCAATATTTCACTCGATGATTAGCATCGATCTCCACCTCCAATGTATAATAAAGCTCCCTCGGAGCATAAGCAAATCACTTACTATGTGCAAGGGATACAAACGATCGGGTGGTGCCCGAATTGAAGAGAACTAAGTTCGAAACATCGTTCACTAAGAACGTCCCTATCCAACCACAAACACATTAAGCAAAACAAATAAACTATAAAATAGGATATGGAGAATATACATAACAGTAACAACATCCGGTGCAACACGAGCTTCTTTGGTTGTCGTTTGGAAAGCTCGACTCCGCACTATTGGTGCCTCCGCCTTGACTTGGCTGCCTTTAATGATCATTAATGCCACTGGAGCGTGTGCTACAACTGCTCCTACCACAAAACTTGGACAATCGAATTTTTTGTGTCCCCTCTGATTACAATGAAATAAAATCAGACTCGATACTTAGGTGGCGGCAATTCAATCTCTGTTGAAGTGGTCAATCTTGCTGCACTTATAGTAGTCCGAACCACCCACCCTAAATATGACATCGTGTGTCTTGCCGCACTTTCCATAGTGGCTCCGACCCTGCTGGCCCCTTGATCTAGAATCAAAATTCTTGGGCTTCTTCTTTGAACCCTCGACTTTCTGCACTTGCTCTGCCTTCCTCTTTCCAAGGTGCTCCAAATCGATCTCTTGTTTCCGAGCTTCGGATATCATTTCCTCCAATTCCCGACAAGCTGAAAAGCTAACATAGTCCCTGATGTCCGCTCTCAGCATGTCATGGTACCATGTCTTCTTTATATCCTCGTTTTTGGCATATTATGGTACCAATAAATCTCTCTCTTGGAACTTGGTGATGATCTACGCCACAATATCGGTTGTCTAGCATAGGTCCTGGAATTCCCTCGCCAGCTGTTGCCCCTCGATAGTCGGTGCAAACTCCGCTCGAAATTAGGTCACAAAGTTTGACCAAGTCATGGCATCAATAGTTGGTGATCCTAGAGCATATCCAACCTCCTCCACCAATCTCAGGCTTGCCCCATCATATAGCCTGCACTGAAACTCACCTTTGACCCCTCAGGACAGAATCTAGTCATCCGGGCACTCTCCATGTCTGCTATCTACCTCCTAACGACAATTGGTTCTTTCACCCCAAGGAACTCCGGTGCCCCACATACCCTGAAATCCAAGAAGGAGAGTGTGGGCTCCGCACTTCCAGGCATCCAACTCGGCTCTAAAGTCATGAGAGCGCTCCTCCATCAGTTTAATGATACCCTCCTTGATCATCTCGAACATCATCAGGGCCACATCAATGATAACTATCGTGATCTCAGACGCCGTGAACTCATGTAGTCCTTCGTCAATTGGTTTGGTTCCTATGCCCAAACCAGATCCATATCTTGAACCTCCTACTCTACCATGTGTCATTTCCATGTTGAAACAAAATACATATACAATTAGTACATGCATGAAGAGGTTCAAAATCCCAAAGTTTCTCAAAATCATCAGGACTTTCCCCATCTTGGGTGTAGATCCTATGCTTTCAGTAGTATAGGCCTAATACTACCTTCCAAACCTATCTATACATTCCTCAAGGACTACCTCAAATCCTCCAAGTCACCTCCCTACTATTAATCACTTCAACTGCACTATAGAGCGCCTTATGCGCTAAAACATCTCTTAGGGTTTCCTAGGGTTTATCTAACCACCAATCTCTTCCATAAGTTCTAGAAGAGACCCCATCCAACATCTTCTACCTACCTCACAAATACAACTACATGTTACCGACACCGGATAATTCTTCGACTGATAGGCTTATAGACAACTTTGAGACCGCTTGTGTGGGGGTCAGATGCAGGTAGCTTGATTCGGTCTAGATGCGGAGAGATGTGGTTGGTCAAACCGATGTGTACGAGGAAAGATTAGCCCGGTATGGTATTTTGACGACATTGAAGACTCACATCTTGGTTTTGGGGAGAGTACCCCTTACTACTCCCAAGTATCGTCTGAGCCTTGCTTAGTTAGATTCTCACCACCTTTTTATGATAGTTCATCATTTTTTAGGGGTCTAGAGTTGATAGTTAGATATATTTTGTTTATCACACCTTGCATTGAGGTGCTTGATGAACTTTGAAGTGAGTTCCCCAATTCACATCTTTTGGGACCAAGTTTTTTTTGGTAACACCCATTTTTTTCAGTCATATCCCACCCTTTTTAGTTGATCCTAGCACATTTTCAATGATCATTAGGTGTTCATGTTAGCTTCCATCTTATGTTACATGGTGAAATTCCTTAGACATTCCAAGAAGAAAACACAAAAAAATGAAGAAATTGGAAAAGTGAAGATAATAAGAGACAATGAAGATATTTAAAGAAAAGCAACAAAAACAATGAACAAAAAATGAACAAAAAGAGCAACACAAAAGAAGACCAAGAATCCAAGTTCAAGACTTCTCTTCACAAAAAAGGGCTACAAAGAGGCTAAAGACCAAATAACAGAAGCTCAATATTGAAGATTTAAGTTGTTAGGTTTAGGTTTAGGATGAGTAGAATTTTTATTATTTTATTTTACTTTTGAATTTTGGTAAGAAAAGGCTATGGCGATGAGATGGTAGATTGTAAAGGACAGTATAAGGGAGAAGTCTCTGAAGCCAGATGTTTTCCTGGAGACCACGCTGTAAAACCCTATTTCATATTAACACTCTAGCCTGACAAATGTAGGAATCATCGTGTGTGAAGAGGCTTATTTTTATTAGTTTATTTTAGTATTTTTAGCTTTTTTATTAAGTATTGCATTGTATATTCTTTATTTTCTTTATCATGGATCGTATTGTGGACTTTTTATTTTGCGTGAGGTATTTTATAGGGTTTTGGAGCTTGTTGCAGTTGTGGATTAGCATGGAATGGGCCTTGTGGGCTTTCGAGGCATTATTGGGCTTTGCAGATCCATTAAAGGAGATTTGGGCTTAAAAATCTAAAGACTTAGAAGAAGTAGGCTTGTGAAGATGGGTCATAGATTATTATTTTGGACTTGGAGCATCCATATTTGAAGCTAAAAGATGATTGGTTAAGTTGAATCATGTGGGATATGGTGGGGACCAAGGGAATCTTTGGTAGTGGAATGGTTAGTGGAGGGAAAATAAGCCAATAGCATTCCTGCAACACTTACGAGGGTAGAATCTCACATCCACGGGTACCCGTGCCACTGCCCAGCTTTGCATATTTTGGTCATTTGGCTTACTATTTACCTTGGGGGTTGGATCTTTCAGCTATCACTTTGATTTTACACCATTAGAGATCATAGGAGGTGATTTTGGGAGCTTGGATACACATTCTTCTTATCTTCCAAAGTAATTGTTAGTTTCTTAATGCATTTAGACTTTTGTGATTGTTATTCTATTGCCATGAGTGGTTAAATCCTCTATTTTGGTAGACCTTGGCTAAAACCTTTGACTATTTGCGGGTTTTTGAAGAATTTATGCTTATTTATCATTTATCTTATGTCTATGATTCTAGTTCATATTTCCTATGCTTGTTTAATGCTTTGTGTCACACCCCCAAACCAGATGGCGGAAACGTCCGAGGGCTCGTGTGACTAACAATTGAATAATCATCACAATGAATATACTTGAAACATAACACATTCACCACCAACATTACATAATACAACCAGCATTGATCACATCAAGTACATTGTTAAAATACATATATTCTAATTGTTCAAAGTATGATAAGTGACATTACATAAACAAAACCAAACACACTCGCATATCTTCCAGCTTAACAATTACCTGAGAATACAAGTTGTTTTGAAAACGGTCAACATATATAATGTTGGTGAGTTCATAAGTATGTCTGAGTAAAAATTTTTGTATCTTTCGTAAAAACCCAGAAATTTGATATTTTCTTTAAATTGTTTGAAAATGATGTGAAAATCCAGTATAAATGCATGTGTGAATTTCATAGCTATAACTTGTATAAAAGTAGTTTAGATTCATTGTATTTCGAATAACTGATAAATATGTACAAATAATTTCCCCAGAAAATCCGATATTTTTCTGTTTTATAGCAATGTTTAGAATTTTGTATCCTTAAATAAGAGTTTTGTATTGACACCCTCAAAGAGTTTATCTTTAAAAGGTTTAACTTTTGGTATCGAATCCCTAAATGAGCCGTAATAACCATGTATAATAATGACTAGGTCGCCCGTCTTGGAATTTTTCCAAATGCCGGTCTTGATAAGGATGTTGTCGCCCTAGACTGGCCTAGTCTAGTTGTAGCGAACAACTAAGGCGTGGGAGGTCACCCCGTATAGATCTATAAACAAACTCCCGCTTTCCACCTAGGAAACTCTGATTATAACTACAGGCTACGATTGTACACTCAGTGGTGCCACCCGACATGTCTCACTAGATTATCAACTCCTTTTTCGTACCATGTTTAATGATCACCCATATGTTGTTGGTTTGGATTCAAAAGGAACATTTTTATACAAGTATAAGACATTAAGTGATTACGCAACGGTATAGTTTTGATCACAAGAACATGAATTCCATTCCAAACCCAATTAGCATGTAAATGGACCACGAAGGCCCAAGAACATGTAAGAAGGTAACTTGGGCCCAATAGACATGTATATGGGCCACAAAGGCCCAATAGACATGTATATGGGCCACAAAGGCCCAATAAACATATAGTCCATAATATAGGCTCAAATTAACATGTAAGTGGGTCACAAGACCCACTAAACACGTCATGGAACACATTGGGTTTAATATACACTTAGTTGGGCCCTTTGGGCTCGACGGCCAGGTATCATGAATATTAAGCCCAATAATTGATTATCGACATAGTTTGTTTGTTCGTTTTTGTTTCATGGTTTGTTTTAGCTAAGGGTTTACTAGATTGTCAAAAAGAGTTTTCTTTTAAAAAAAATGACATTTTTACCCAATAATACTCAATTTTTTAGTTAAGGCCAAAAGTTTTGTAAAACATAAAGCATTTTCATTAATACTAATAGTTCGCCACTCCACGTGATGGTGGAAGTTGCATTTGTTACACTTGGGGATATTTCCCGAGTACTGCTTGAAAGTATTTGGTGTGGATGAGGCTGGAGCATGTGGTGTAGTAGTAGCTTGTGTGGCAGCATGGACATACACCGTTTGTTGCTTCTTAGACGATTCTGAATTTTGCTTTCCTTTTTGCTTGTTGTTTTTCCCCTTCTTGTTCTCTTCCTCCTTCTTAGCCTTTACTACCACTGTCTTGCACCCTTCTTATTGCCATGATGGTACAATTTCTTGACCAGTCTCTTAGCACTAGCAAACGTCTTAGGGTTTGTTGCAATGGCATTCCCTTGAATAGGCTCAGTCAATCCCAAGATAAACCTTTCAATCTTTTTGTCTTCTAAGGTGATCATTCCGAGACACATAAGAGATAGCTCACTAAACCTGGATAGGTATGCGTCGATGTTGGTGTTTTGGACCGTGAGGTTCCACGATTCTTGCTCCATCTTCTAAATCTCACCTCTAGGGCATTATTCTGCTAACATCATCTCCTTCAACTCTTCAGGGCATCGCATTCGCCACCGGGAGTGTCATGGCCTCTACGTGACCATTCCACCAGGAGAGAGCTTGATCCATGAACGTGCAGGCTGCGAACTTGACCTTATACTCATCCGGACATCCGCAAATTTCGAATACCGACTCTACTTTCTCAACCCATCTTTTTAGGGCTATGACGCCTCCTGTCCCATTAAAGGTTCGAGGTTTGGCGTTGGTGAAGTCCTTGTAGGTGCATGGTCGTGTGACTCCGTGTTTTGTCTCTTGATTTGTGCTTCCAGGTCCCTGACTATTGCCATCTTTGTTGTTTCCATTGCGAATTTGCGCAAGTGTTGCAGTGACTGCAGCAGACATTGTTGCTTGGAATGCAACCGAGTTTATTTCTGGTGGGGTTGGTGTTGCGTTGTTTCCACGGTTAGGTCTTTGAGGCATCTTTCTGTCATGGAACGGAAAGATGTTGAGTGCTTATGTTTTTGCGAGTTGTGATCCTATACTTAGGGGTATGGCATGTACTGAAGTAACTGCACATTTTGACATAAGACAAGGAAGTAAAACACATAGTAGATAACAATATCATGATAAAACATAAAGCATTTTCATTAGTACTAATAGTTTTGATACATGAAAATTTGCCAGAAGGCATAAAGTACATGGAAATATAAAATCTAGCAGCATGGCGACCCTATGAGTAGTGTAATCACTTAAACATAGAGTTGATATTACATAGGATAGATCACGTAAGCATAATACTAATGATAGATACGACTAGTCCTAGTCATGGTGGGATGTGCCAGGGGTGGTGCCGAGGAAGTGGATGCTCCCTGAAGGCGAGCCACCTGTCGCTCCGCGTCTCGGAGTCGAGTCTCCCACCTCACCTGCCTCATGTGGAACTCTCGGATAACTGCTCGCATTTCCTACTCCGCCTGCTCAACCCTAGTCCGCATCTAGTGCATCTGATCGGCAGTGCTCTGTGCCAAATTGCCAGTATCCTGCAATCGTCTCACCATGACTGGTAAGTGCTCGATCAGCCGGTCCTCCCTCCCTCAAGTCATAGAACTCACGTGCCATGCCAAACAGGGGTCGCTATCCATGTTGCCTGCTCCAACTCCAAATATCGATACCCCAGGGAGGTGTAGGGCCACTTAGACCCATTCGGTGAGCCGGTACCCTCACTGGGTATGGTAGGTTAATTACTTTGGACTCTGCGTGCGAATCATCATCGATGTCATCACCAGACTCTTCTTCACCATCATCTGCCATGGGTTCTGCATGTTCCTCTTCAATTTATTCTTCCTCGTCCTCAGGGTCCTCTCCAGGCTCCTCTTCAGGTTCCTCTTTAGGTTCCTCTTCAGGGTCCTCGTCGGATTCCTCTAGCCATCCGTTATTTCCCTGATTGGGAAAGTAGGGATCTCCAGGGTGGTGGAAACCAGCCATACGGACTACAAAAGAGTGCATATATAAGTCATATTTTAATTACTCTCATAGTATTTTTAATTATCTGTGTTTGGATCCCTAGAGTTATTGGAGAGTGGGGTGGGCTTTTGGATTTATTTCCCGCTATGATTGTTCCCAAACACATGTTGGTCATATTATAAATAAATATAGTTGATCAGGCTATATTTATCCCTAATCTAACTACATAACTGCCCAAGTTTAATCATAGTGTTCAAATTCCTCCAGAAGTTTTTCTTAAGTATTGTTAGGTTATTATCCTAATATACGCACATAAGTGTGAAATTTTTGTTTTGTTCGGAGTAATTTGGTCCCATTGTGTTTATAGTTGCATATCATGTATGGTTAGATATGCTAGTTCACTAGAAACATTGCTCTAATACCAACCTGTCACACCTGCAAACCAGACGATGGAAACGTCCGGGGGCTCGTGTGACTAACAATTGAATAATCATCACAATGAACATACATAAAACATAACACATTCATCACCAACGTTACATAATATAACCAACATTGTTCACATCAAGTACAGTGTTAAAATACATAAATTCTAATTGTTCAAAGTACGATAAGTGACATTACATAAACAAAACCAAACACACTCGCATATCTTCCAGCTTAACGATTGCCTGAGAATACAAGTTATTTTGAAAACGGTCAACATATATAATGTTGGTGTTTGAGTAAAAGTTTTTGTATCTTTCGTAAAAACCCAGAAAATCCGATATTTTCTGTAAATTGTCTGAAAATGATGTGAAAATCTAGTATAAATGCATGTGTGAATTTCGTAGCTATAACTTGTAAAACGTAGTTTAGATTCATTGTATTTTGAATAACTGATAAATATGTACGAATAATTTTCCTAGAAAATCCGATATTTTCTGTTTTATAGCAATGTTTAGATTTTTGTATCCTTAAATAAGAGTTTTGTATTGACACCCTCAAAGAGTTTATCTTTAAAAGGTTTAACTTTTGGTATCGAATCCCTAAATGAGCCGTTATAACCATGTATAATAATGACTAGGTCGCCCGTCTTGGAATTTTTCCAAATGCCGGTCTTGATAAGGATGTTGTCGCCCTAGACTGGCCTAGTCTAGTTGTAGCGAACAACTAAGGCGTGAGAGGTCACCCCGTATAGATCTATACACAAACTTCCGCTTTCCACCTACGAAACTCTGATTATAACTACAGGCTACGATTGTACACTCAGTGGTGCCAACCGACATGTCTCACTAGAATATTAACTCCTTTTCGTACCATGTTTAATGATCACCCATATGTTGTTGGTTTGGATTCAAAAGATACATTTTTATACAAGTCTAAGACGTTAAGTGATTACGCAACGGTATAATTGCACATAAATTCCATTCCAAACCCAATTTGCATGTAAATGGACCACGAAGGCCCAATAACATGTAAGAAGGTAACTTGGGCTCAATAGACATGTATATGGGCCACAAAGGCCCAATAAACATATAGTCCATAATATAGGCTCAAATTAACATGTAAGTGGGTCACAAGGCCCACTAAACACGTCAAGGAACACATTGGGTTTAATATACACTTAGTTGGGCCCTTTGGGCCCAACGGCCAGGTATCGCGAATATTAAGCCCAATAATTGATTATCGACATAGTTTGTTCGATCGTTTTTGTTTCGTGGTTTGTTTTAGCTAAGGGTTTACTAGATTGTCGATAAGAGTTTTCTTTTTAAAAAAAATGACATTTTTACCCAATAATCCTCAAATTTTTAGTTAAGGCCCAAAGTTTTGTAAAAATGACATTTTAGTCCATAAGTTATAAAAAGTTGCAGTTTTGTCCCAAATGTCTAAAAAGTTACGGTTTTAGTGCAAAAAGTTATATTTTCACATTTAGAAACCTGTTTTGCAGAAAAGTGCATTTTCAGCCCTTTGTTTGTAAAAGTTTACATTTTCGGCCCAATTTTGGAAAGTTGTACATTTTTGGTCCATTTTGAAAAAAAATGTTATTTTTACCTCCAAATTTGGTTTATTTACATTTATGACTCCAACTTTGGCCAAATAACATTTTTAAACCTTAAAACTTCATGTTTTCACAAATTAGGCCCTAAGGTCGTGAGGCTCAAAAGTTTGTCCCAATAAGCTTAAATTTGCATTTTTGACCCTTGTAAAAGTATGTTTAGCATAAGAATATCTTTTTATACATATAGGACCTGTCTGGCCACTTTTAAAACAAAATTTTCGCTTTTTACCCTTATCTTTTGTTTTCTTGACAATTTTGACTCTTAACAAGATTTTTGTTGAATTCTTTTTGTATCTTAAACATGTGTTCTTCTTTGGCTTGGTAATATGATATGTATAATGTAATAGTTCATAGATCCTTGCTAGATAATAATTGAATTTCAAGATTTGCTAAGATCTAACCCATTATTACGAAATAAAACAAGCATTCACACAAAGCATGCATATAACATAGATCTACACATTTTACTTGTATTCTCCCCCAAAAATCTTATGAAAACCGAAAACAAGGGGGTATGAACTCAACTTTGCTTCGATGTTTCAATTTGAAAAAGAAATGAAGAAGATTTTGGTCCTAACAAGCTTTCTTGAGTGTATTTCGAACTTAAGAAGTTCTAGGAAGCAAAATCACCAAAACTTTGCTTAAAATAGTGATCTAAAAAGAGAATGGAATTATAAAACTTGGAGGTGTAAAGACTTACCAAGAAATGATGATTATCTTGTTAAAACCTCTTGAAACACATGCGAAAGTCTTGAGAATTATGGATGAAGAAGATGAATGAGTCTTGAGAGAATTGGAGAGAGTTTGGTGTAATGTGTCTATGTTTGTGGCTCTCGACCGAGAGTAGAAGTGGAGAGGGGAGAGAGAGTGGTGAATGACTAGCTTGGATACATGGAGGATCTTGCATGGAAGTATGATGGACAAAATTGAGGTGGCACTCCAAAGTCAACCCCCCTCCCCCTTAATTCACTTCTTTTTTTATACATGGGCCGAGATTTAGGGCCAAGGAGAAGTGGCAGAGAAGTTTGGGCCCATTAACTTTAGTTTGGATATTTGGGTCCTAAACATAAACTTTTTTGGCCCATTAGGATATTGGAAGCATTTAAGGCCCAATTAGAATAAAAGAATGGTTTATGGCTCACTAATGGTTAATTGGATTAGTTATGGCCCAATTAGGCCCATTAGGTTTAACATGAATCATTCTAGGCCCAAATGGTTCAAAATGTTTTAGGTTTTTGAATTGGGTCCAATTAGGATCCATTTAGGGCTTCTAAGTCCAATAAAGTTGAATTGGGTGCTTATTGGTCCATTAGGCCCAATAAGGAACTCCTAGTCCAATATGGACTTAAACCGGGATTCTTAGGGTTTTTAGTCTCTTTGTTGGATGTCATTGATTAATCTAATGAGCATAGTGGGAGGTTACTTAGAGTATAAGATTTACAATAGTTGAATGGTTACACAGGAATAGAATTTCCTAGCTAAAATGCTAGTTGTGACACTTTGATCATGAGCTTGGTAGTTTAATACGCAATTGTTGGTTTATTTCTTTTGTTTAGCATTGAATCATTGAATTTACCTAGAAAAAGGGATTTATGATGGTATAAATAATCTCTAGCTTATGAATCATAATTCCTTTATAGATGTGTAGGCCTTGACATCCTCTAGGAATTGGGGATTCCTTCATTCTTAAGGCTAATCAACTTCTTGGGTTCAATTGCTTCAATTGGATCTTTGATTTTGATTAAGAAGGTGTGTTGTGGGCTTCCCCAACCTCCATACAACTTATGAGGAATCTTGGCATAACATGCTTTATGATTGCTATAACCATTTGGGATGAATGATAAGCTTTATATTAAATCATAATGATAAACACACAAATGTTCATTATGTTGAATTGCCTTGGTTTACCAATTCTCTCCAATATTTGAGCATCACGTCATCTTGCTTAATTGAAAGCTTTTTAGTTATTCAAGTCTTTTAGTTTTCAAGCAATCACAACACCCCCTTTTAGTTTAATTGTAGTTAGTTAGTTTATTTACACTAGTTCTATTAGATTGCATTGGTGAGTGAATACAACCATTTCCCCGAGGATCGATACCCCTTTTTTACCATTATATTACATTTTATTTGCAAAAAAAGGGTGTAATTTGCTTGGTGGAGTTGACATCCCACCAAAATCATAGACTACAGAATAATTATGGATGTTGTGTGATCATGTTAGGCCCATCCCCTTCGAACCAGAGTTACCTGAAACCATAAACATAAACTGTATGCACAAATATTAGTGAGTTTCCCCAAAATATCCCATACAAAACATATATAATAGCATGAAGATAAATTAGGTTTATTTCAACCCCCAGTCTAGTCCAGCTCCTTCGATATCTTTTAGCCGGTACGGGTCTATTTCACCCCTAAGTCTATTTCAATTCCTTCGGTCTATTTCAACCGGTACGAGTCTTTTTCACCCTCGATCCTATTTCAACTCCTTCAGTATCTTTCAACCAATATGGGTCTATTTCACCCCTTCATCTAAGCATACAGTCATAATAGCAAGAGTCACAAATAAAACAACCACATACAAGCACATCAACAAGTGTCACAAACATAACTATCATCCTACAAACATAATCCAATAGGCCAACATTGGTGCCTTTGACCCACGAGTATAGTGAAGAGACTCAAATCAATTCGAAGATAACTGAATCTCACTATCGTTATTGCTACAAAAGCTCCTTACACCGAACATATCTAAAACAACCCTAGTTAATAATTAAGGTGATAACCTATGATCAAAGGTCCATTTCATACTCTCTCTCACTAGGGTAAAGGACCATTTCACCCTTCTAAGGCTAGATCCTACCTCAACATGACCTAATGTTCCACAATGACCCAGAACTCGACGAGTTGACTCGTCAGATCACGAATTTTTCAATTTTTATATCTTGATTTGATTAGGATAATTACCTTAATTCGTTTTGATTGCTTCTAATTGAATTTTCTAAAAAGTTAATGGTATATCCTTATCAAAAATAAATGATTTTGTTAAATTTTGGATAAAGATAAAATTATTTTGTTAATTTATAATTTAACCAAGTATTTTGAAAATTTTCAAAAATACACCCCTTGGTTTTAAAATTTAAAATTTAATTAAATAGTTTAATTTTTAAATCTTAAATTTAAGAACCCTAGTATTTTAACAGGTTTAAAGTACACCCTTATGGATGTTGTTAATAATTTAATTAAATGTTTAATTAAAAGATAATTAATAAATCCATTAATAGGTTTAAAATTAATCAAATTAAAAGTTTAATTTATTAAAAGATTAAACCCCTAGTATTTTAAAAGTTTAAAATACACCCTTATACTATTATAGAATTAAAAGGTATATATATATATATATATATATATATATATATATATATATATATATATATATAAGAAAAGCCAGTCTTACCATTATTAGGCCTCATTCACGAAGCTGGTCTATAAGGGGCGTTTAAGGGAGCGGCTGTAAAATGACTACCATTGGGTATCTATTCTTACCAACCGCACTCTTGACTTGTGGAGGGTTGTTAGCTGAACGGGTTTAATAGGACTCTAAACTCTCATTAAATGTATAATGAATTATAAAGTTACTAAAGCATTTTGTAAAAATCCCACTTGTAGTTACTTTAGGAAAAATGTGAATTTGATGCTAACGCATGAAATTGCACATTGTACCTTATTGGACGTTAGCGGAGTGTTTGTGGTTAACCGACACACTAATATGGGACTAATATTGTTGGCAATGGGTATCTTGTAAATTATCGTTGAGTTAATGGAGCGTGTGCGGTTAACAGACATGTTAATTTCAAGTGATAAATGAATCGAGAGTACCAAGATAATTTGCATGGTTATTCACATCTTGTTTGTGATCCTCGGCATCTCAGTCACAAAGTGAGAGGATAATCGAGATTAAACATGCCATTGAATAGTTCAATAAATCTCAAAAGATCTAGGAGTTTCATTTGATTGAAACTGGTAATTGCTTACCTACTTAAAATAGATTCGAATTTGATTACGACATCCGTCTTCAGAATTTGAATCAAAAATATGGATCCTAGCCTTAATTTAAAATTTTGGGTTAATAATTAAGGATTAAATAAATCAACTAACTTTAATTATTTTCTCCCTTTATAGATGTCAAGTTCATACGACTATGGTCTTCCTGGAAATGGTTTTCCTTCTCTATCTGAAGATGATCTTCCAAAAGTTGATCAAGGTGAAAGAATGTTCCCTTCTTCAAATGGTGGAATTGGAAATCATGCTTCTCCAACTATTCCTCCAACCCCTCCAGTGATTCTCCCCGACCCACGTTTTCGTCAAATTGAAAAGTTCAAGGTTACTCAAGCCCTATTGACATGCAAACACCTAGATGGAAATTCTGTGTGTGCACATGTTCTAAACATGAATTCGTACATTGACAGATTGGGAATGTTGGGTGTCGTCTTCCCAAAGGAGCTGGCTGTTGACTTGGTTCTTCACTCGCTTCCTGAATCTTATAGTCAGTTCATTAAGCACTACTATATGATTGACAACGACGTGGCCCTTATTTATCTGACATATTTACTAATTTCTGCTAAAACAGGAATGCTAAAGTGTAATGGTTAAGAAGATGTGTTTAAAGGATCAATCTCCCAAATTTCCATGGACCTTAACAATAGCAACATTGGTAGTACAGAAAAGGTTTCCCTTCCCAATGGAAAAGGATAGGGCATGGTCAAACTATTTGACCATACGGTAAAGAGAAAGGCTAATTTTGAGATAGTCCCATGTGCTATTCTTAAAGAGTCCATATGTTTCTATTTTTAATTGAAGGGAAATTGGATGCGAAGCTGCCCTGACTACCTGAAGGATCACAGAGATAGTAAAGTCAAGATGTATGACTCCACTTTAGGTACATCCATTATCTAACTACATTAAGTTCATATTCATAGATTCTTAATACATGATGTGATAGCCACATTTTGATGTGTTGCAAGATCTAAGAGAAGGAAAAAAAGCTTAAGAAGAAGAGTGAGTTGAATCTGATTGTGAGAGATGGATTTCGATCGCATGGTTTCAGGATTAGATTTTTTGAGCTGCTAATTAGGAGTTATGATAGATTAATAGATTGCTTAGGAAATGTCTAGAAACATAGTTCTTATATTTGCATTGTAAGGACAAAAATTTTCCGCATTTGATCAATAAAATGAATTTTTTTGTTTTATCTTATTTACTTTATATATCCTCGCAATGGCATTTAAGAAAATTGGTGGTTATATTTCTATTATTAGCAATATTAAATATGGATTTGATTTTTTGTTATATCATTTGTGGTAATGTCATAGTTGACCAAATGAGGAATTCTCATCACCCAAGTTTCAATTGGATAGAAACTTGGAGTCATACAATTCGAATTGTATGATGTATGAGAATCTTGACCTTTGCAAGATTAAGACTAATTCGTTAATCACATGTTTGTGGGAGTAAAAGTGAAGGACTAATGGATCTAGTACACATTGATGTGGTTTATTTGGATCCACCACAAAAGATGATAAATCTATTCATCATGATTTGTTGATGCTTCAGTAAATATGGTTATACTTATAAGATTAAGTATAATTCTGATTCTTTTAAAGGTTTCAAAGAATGGCAGAACGAATATGAAGAATCAATTAGGAAGAAAGATAAAGGAAGGAAAGGAGAGTACTCTAGTGTCTTGTTTTATGATCATCTTAATGATTATGAAACTATGTCACAACTGATCCTCTAAGGACATCTTAGTGAAATTGTCTCAACTAAGAAGAGGAATCAAATATTGCTGAAATAGTTTAATCAAGAGATGAATAATACTTTGTTTCCAAATTAAGTTTTAGAGTCACACTCTAGTAACTACAAATCGTACCTTGAAGCTCATCTCAAACTAAGTATGTTTATAACACCTCATGAAATGTGGCGTAGAAATGTTTACTTTCTCTAGCACATTAAAAATTGGTAGTTGTGATGTTTTGGTTAAAACAAAGACAAATAAATGCCAATTCAATGAAATGATGTCTTTATAAGAACTCACACTAACTTTTAAATATTTGTTTTTTCTTGTCAATGATTGTTCCTTAAGATAAAAACTTATATGTCAAGAAGTCAGTGGGAGTCTTGTTAATCTTGAAGAGTTTCAAAAGACAATCAAGAATAAACATTATAGTTATCACTAGCACACGGACCGAGGTTAATAACCAATCATGTTGACACATTCTTGTTTCGTTTCACCTTCCGATAAAGTTGACTATCCATGTGGGTTCTATAAGGTCTCATTTGATTGCAATAGGCATATCACATTGGTCAGTGAGAGTATATTAGTCAATGGAATTGAGCTTCTTGACTTGGAAGCATTGGTAGGACCTTATGCTACCAAAAGGCAAGGAATTAAGAACTAGTAAAGTTCAGTCCATGAAAGGAAAACCGAATTTGATTTGGTTTTGTCCTCAACCTTTTCTTATGATTGTAGGTTTGCAATTGATAAATTCACATGGATAGAACACATACACCATAAAATGTAAGTTGAAAAAGTTTGGCTCTAATCCATGAAAATGATTATGAGGAAACAAATTTGCTAGTATATGATTACGACATCCTTTTTCATAGTTTCAATTTTGGAAAATGGCAAGAAATAGTTTGAACGTTAAGGAATTATTGTTGTAAGTTTTGAAAGGGTTTAAAGACACACATATGTTGTCTAATGAAGGTGTATGAGCTTGAGAAGTCTAGATGAAGACTTATCAAATCATCATGTATCTGGAATCTGAACTTCAGTGACAAGTCAAGAGCATTAATTTATAAAAGTCCAGTTGATTTTTGAATATATATATATATATATATATATATATATATATATATATATATATATATACACACACACACACACACAAAGGTATGGGAGCATAATTGTTATGCTAGCAAGAGTATAATTGTTATGCTAGCGGGAGCATGATTATTATGCTAAGTATTACAAGTTGGAAATTCTATTTATAGGAAACAAAGTTTTCAATTTGCAAATTGCTATATTTGAAAATTGTTTATCTATAGAAAGTTATAGGGGTGAGAGCACATATACTTCATCTCAAATCTAAAAGTTTAGATTCAAGGATTTAATGGAACTTATTCATGAACATATATGAATATCATGTTGAAATGATTCAACATAGGAAATTATATATATGGAAATATTATAGCAAGAGATTGATCAAGTATCATGTATTTATGTAAAAAATTATGTATCGAATCCCATATGCTATAGTATTCACTTGTTCTAATTTTTCAAAATACCTAGGGAATTAATAACGGAAAAGGACTGGAACAGGACATGACTAAAGTTGTTAAACAATTGTCAAGAACAATCTGAGGTTCGCTGAAGATTGGTTGCTTGTGGACAGTTGGAAGTATAGTATATGGATGGACTATACTGACATGTTTCAGATTAGGATAATTTTTTATCAGGATTGATTTTCATATGGAAATATGGAAAATTTTCCATAATGGGAGTTGATGATTAGTATCTGAATGTGAGTTAGAAACCTTAATGCACAGAAGGTGTTCAAGGAGTTACCTTGAATTTGATACTTCATTACCATGGAATTGTTTTAAGATACAGAGTTTCAATGGATCATTTTGTGACATCGTTGGCAAAGTATTTTTGACTTCTAGGCCACATCATCACAAAAGGATCAATGCATGAAAGGTTAGACTATAACACATTTAGTCGTGACAAGAATTTTAGAAATTATTACGCTTGTAATATGGATTTGGAATTATGATGTAGGTATCATTGGAATTATCTCCAATTGATCTATTCACAAAGGAAGGACCATAGAGAGACATAGTATGCATGTTTATAACATGGCATGACTAATGTTTAATTCAAGTGATTAGTTGACTACTCGAAACATTATACAATTAATAAAGTCTGATTAATATGGTGATTAAATAATAAGTGTTTCATTTATATTCAATAGTTTTGAGACCACAGTTAATTAGGTTATTATTATGTTTCACTTCGTATGTTTTACTTACCGAATAATTGCATTATTCAAAACATCCACAGTCTATCATACTTTAGAAGTAAGTAGTGAATTAAGACTGTCGTGAATTGGATTGTAGATTGTCTAAGGGTTTAGAAATAGAAATGGTTTGCTGCAACATTCATGAGTACTTTTGAAATAGGGATTTAAGTATTGGATTAAACCACACTCAGAGAATTACTTCATGTATTATATCACGAGTAATTTTGAGACGATAATGTCTTATATTCTTGAAACGGAGACATGAGTTGTTGTTTACGAGTCAGTTGTGCATTGATAATACGTAAACGTATCAGTAACTTGATGTTATAAAACGTATGGTTGTGCGTGATTTGATGAGTAAATAGTACAAGCTTATGAGTCAAAGTTTATCTGTTCCTTTTTCCTTAACGAGGAAAAGTGATATTTGTGGGGCCCTAGATGATTTGATGATGACCTCTAAAGTGCTTGGCCAAGCCCGGACTGAATTGATGTATTTAATTAGTAGTCTGTTATCAGTCGTAATAAATCAGAAATCGGGAAACAAATCTTGGACAAAGAGATTGATTATAATCCATGTCACATGTCCATACGATATCTTGTAGAATGGAGGAATACTTGATCCCTTATCTAAGGACACATAACTGACTAGGTCAGAGTTCGACAGCGACTTTTGAAAGCTACGATTGTTGTTCAAATTTTGAGGTCATACTTGCAATCATACATCATACTTATTAGACTTATCCAAGTGGGAGACTGTTGGATTAAGTGTCTAAGCCCATAACTCTAATTGGTATGTACTTGATTTGATAGTAGCATAGTCCTTTTGGGTTGCCTTCACTTTAGCAACTTAACAGGATGAGTTTTGGAGAGAGAGGTTGAATTTATTATTTGGAATAATAAATTGATTTATTAATGTATTATGAGAATAATATATTAATTAGAAATCATGTTAATTAATTAGTATTTAATAAGAAATTAATTTGGAATTAATTTTCGGGTTAAAGGAACTAATTAAAGGAACAGGGCATGTTTTGCAAATCATTGATAGTTGTGAAACTGGGCTATTGGACTCCTTAGATGGGAGTGGATGAAAACTATATGGAGGCCCTATAGATTTCGTCCAAGGCTTCTTAATAAGAGTTTGTGGGCTGCATAAGCCTTAAGCAGGAAATTAGGGTTTCCTCTAGAAAACCCTAGCAGCCCACAACTATATAAAGGCCCCACCACCTATGATTTTCGGCCAGTGCTTGCATTTGGAAAATCCTAGCCGAAATTTGGTGTTATTCCCTCCTCTCTCTCCTCTCATCCTATTTCTAGTGGTGTTTGTAAGCCATTAGAGGTGCAACATTTAAGACACTAAGCTTTCAAGAGTCAAGGATCTACAAGGTTTCTTGTTATTGCTACATAATTAGTGAGGTAAACTTGTAAACCCTAATTATATGTAGATTTCGATTTATATATGCTAGATCTATGGTTTTGCTTTGGTATTCAATTTGCATGTTCAAATAGTGAAAAACTTAGATCCAAAGCTATTAGGGTTGCATGAAAACATAGGTTGTAGTTATGCTCAAAACCGATCAGAATATATGTGTAAGAACATGTACCTGAGCATGTATGTATATTAAGAATATGTATGAGAAATATGTGAGAAGAATGTAGCAGAGAATGAAAATATACCTAAAGTATGTTAAGAAGATTAGAATGATATTTGTTAATACCTAAGAGATAGCAAAAAATGACTAGAAGATAATTATGTGCATCATAAGCAAAAGAGTAAGTATGTATGTCTAGACATTCATGGTATTATGTAGAATACCTATATGTTAATAGACATAGGCATACATTAATTACTTAATGAGTTAAGTACTAGATATGTATTACAAGATCTCTTAATGAGATAAAGAGATAGATTGTCCATGGACTAGTATTATATGATGAGTCGCATAAAAATGATATAAATGTTGGAAAAATGGTACCTTCAGGGACAAGAGTATGGTTCCTTCAGGAATAAGAGTATGGTTCCTTCGGGGACAAGAGTACGGTTTCTACGAGGACTAGAGAATGATTCCTTTGGGAATGAGTTTATGTTCCTACAGGGAAAATAAATGAGGATCCCTTGTAGAGACGTAGATAGATAATTCCTATGGGAATCCATATTATGAAAGATTAGAAAAGATAGAGAAAAAGTTCTGTGAGAGGAACAAGACAAGAGAGTTCTTTGTAAGAACTTAGATGTAATCCATGAGGTATTAAGAGTAAGGAATCCGTAAAGGATTCAAGAGAAGAAGAAATATTAAGGATCCATGAGGGATCATACAAGACAGGAGTAATTCCGGATGAATTCACTCGGTAAAAAACTAGGATGTTGTTTACCTTAGAGTATAGATAAGACTAGAGTGTGAGATGTGACTGTTGTGTCTAGATGAGAAAAGAAAATTTATGCATTATAATTGAGAATATAGAAAGATATAGAGTAAGCAGCGCATGAGAAGGCATGCATAAATATAGAGTAGAGAAGAGATAAAGCATATAAGAGATAAAGTAGAGAACAGACAAAGTAGATAAGAGACAAAGTTAAAGACAGAGTTAGAGTTTATGTAGAGCGTGAGAAGATCCTATAAAGAAGATAAGAAAGAGTATGAGACGAAAAAGGAAGATTATGAGAAATAGAGTAGATGATAGAGAACGAGATAGACGAGATGAGAAAGAGTAAAGAAGAGAGGTAGAAGAGATAGATAAAAGAAGATAGATATCAATGCATTATATGAAAGAAAGAGTTAGATGATAGATTATGAAGAAGAGAAGATAATAGGAAGATAAGAAAAATATAGAAGAATAATACACTTATCACGTTGTGTCTCATACTATAGAGATTTTATGTTTTGTGGGTTTAGGTAGCAACAACCGTGGTACCAAAAGAGAAGACAGGAGCACAAGCATAAGAAGTATATAGTAGGGTGTTATTTATGTACTTCCTTTCGGTTATTTTATATAATAGATAGATTTTATTGTAAACCTGGGATTTAAAGAGTTTTAATTTTAGTAGAATTCCACATTGTTAGATAAAACTATGATAATTATCATACATATTATGTATAGAAAATCTGGTTCGTTACAAAAATAATGTTTTCAAGTACATTCAAATTTTCGAGGGACAACATCTGCATGGTATTTTAAAATTTAGACCTACTGTGCATGAAAAAAATAGTCTCGAATTGCACTTTCTGGAATACCATTGGGACCTAATTAACAATACTCTTGTTTTCTTTTTATTTTTATTTTCTTCACTAGTTTTTTTAATTAAAAAAATAGATCCCAGCCCACTCCTACCACCTCTCTTTCCTTCTTTTTTTAACACATTTCCCTTTTATAAGAATATATAGTTTTCGGAAAATCATATTAGACAACTCCCTCTTGTCGGAGCACTTGCACTCAAACTTCACTCCCCTCTCCCACTTCAGTTTTCATCAGGTGAAACCCTAACTTTGGTTCGTTTTTTGCATATATTTGGTTCATCGAACGACAATTGGCGCCACTCCTACCGTCAGACCATTGGGTATTAGAGCATGGTAGTTTATTTCCATACCTTGTAACAAAAACAATATTAATAATTGTAGGAAAATCATAATAGACGACGCCCTCTCACTGGTGCACTTGCACTCAAACTTCTCTCTCTCCCCTTTCCACTTCAGTTTTCATTAGGCAAAATCCTAACTTTGGTTCATTGTTTGCATATATTTGGTTCATTGGATCACTCTTGGCGCCACTTCTACCGTTTGACCATTGGGTATTAGAACTTGGTTGGTTTTTTGCAGATCTTGTAACAAAAACAATATTAATAGTTGTTTCTAGAAATGAAAATGATTATAAAGGTGACTAGCTTAAGGTGATGATGTTGTTTGTAGATCTCAACTGAACATAAGGTTAACTTTCTTGACGAAGTCGACATCACATATTGATTAGGATTCAGACCTTGGTTTCCCTAAAGGCGACATCAACTTTTTTCATTTCTAATATGTTTAGATGTTACTGCTGAAAAAAACCTAGATCTTCCTATCTCGATTCATCTTCTCTAGTAGCACGAATCGATTAGGGTTTTCTAAAGACGGTGACGACTTTCATATCAAAGGGTTTTCCAGATCAGAAAGTTTTCATAGAGGTTTAATATAGGTGGTAGTGTTAACTGTTGGTAGTGATGGTCATATCTTTCGGCTATGGTGGTGGTAGCGTTGACGTTCATCTTTCGACATGTGGTGATAGCAGCGACGTTCATCTTCTGGCAAGTGATGATAAAATCTAGATGTGAAAATCAAAGAAGATGGGTATTGTAGGTTGTAGCAAAAGGGGGGGGGGGGGGGGGGGGGGGGGCAGGTGTTTCCTTTCGTTTTTTATTTGTTGCAAAGAAAACAAAAGAACATAAAATAAAAAGGGAAAATTAGTTATTTTAAAATGTTGATGACTAAAATATAAATTATTTTGAATCTGTGCCAGTGTAAAACATTTTGGACCAAAATGAAAATTTTTGGATAATAAATTGGAAAAAATATATAGTCTTGTTTATTTATTTTTTTTTTAATACAAAATAATACTTAGATATTTGATTAATAAAACCTAGTTATCAACGTATAACGAATGAGAAGACAAACGAGCAACAAGTTGCGCCGCTGAGCTTTTTTGTATGGTAAAGTCAATTATTTTGAAGATTGTATTCATACATCTGGGAAATATAATATTGGTATACATGATCCATTGTACTATTTTAAGAAAACTCCACCGCATCCGGCGCAAAGAAACCAAACGTATCAAATGAAAATGATATCAACACATGCTGAATTTTCATGTATGATTTCTCATGTTTGATGACCTTGCATGTAACTGATGGATTTTGGCCATATGAACATTGCTATGTGCACATGCAAACCCTAATGCTTGGATCTAGGTTTCTCTAATTAAACATGCTTTGAATCCAAGACTTCTAATAACTAATTAGGTATAAGAACAATACAAAATCAGATCTAGAAGTTTACCTTTGAATCTCTTGTTTGATCTTGTTGTCTTGGAGCTCTAGAGTCACAATTGTCACTCCTCTAATGGCTTACAAACACCAACTAGCAAGGAGGATGATTTGAGAGAGAGGTTAGGGAAGAAATCGGCCAGGGTTTCTTTTCTTTTGAAGAGATGCCGATTTCCCTTGCCCTAGGGGTCTATTTATACTTGTAAGGCTCCTCGGGTTTCACCCTTAAACCCTAGTTGGATAATTTTTCCTTAAAGCAATCCAAATCCTTTCCATGATAATGCCTTGGACGATTTGTGGCTTATCCCAAGCCCTAGAAATTGTCCAACCCTTATCCCTTAAGGATTTACATCCCAAAGTACAACTATCAAACAATTGACAGTTTATACCCTCTTATTTAATTAATCTCTTTAAGTCACCAAATTAATACTAATTAATCTATGACTTATATTAATCAAATAACAATATTATTATTCCTTATATTATTCTCATAATATATTAATAGTATCTATTCTCTCATAATAAATCATCCTGTCAAGTTACTATGGTGAAGGCAACCCAAAAGGACCATGCACAATCGGGTCAAATACTTGCCTAATATAGTTGCAGCCTTAGACACTATTCCAACAGTCTCCCACTTGGATAAGTCTAGTAACTATATGCACAAGTACAATCCGATTCGCAATTGTAGCTCTCAAAGACGCTGTCAAACTCTGATCTAATCAATCTTGTCCTTTAGATAAGGGATCGTATAGTCCTCTATTAGATATCATGCTGACAATTCTATGGAATGACTAGTCAAGCATTTAGGTTTCTCGATCTCTGATTTATTCGACATAGAACTTAATCGAACACATCAATTCAGTTCTGACCGCGCCCGACACATAAGTCAAATCAAATCATCGAGCGGCCGAGATATCGCTTTTACCTTCTTAGGATAAAAGTTACAGATAAACTTCGACTTATATGCATTTACTTATTGATTAATTAACTATACACAACAATGCATTTTATAACATCGAGTTACCAATGCGTTTTCGCATTATCAATGTACAATCAATTAACAAATAAAAAACCATATATCTAGGTTTTAAGACTATATGATATTATCGTCTTGCGATCACCCTTTTATATCATATTCCATAAGGTGATTCCAGCTAGCACGGGTTTGTTCCAATGCTCAAAACTAGTTCATAAGCACTCATGAACGTCGCAACAATATTTTGCTATGTCTAATACCATTTAGACAATCTACGCACCAATTCACGACAATCTTCATTCATATCTACTTCCAACATATGAACGATTGTGGACAATTTGAATAATTCGATTATTCTTAATAAACTCAATTATTCTGGAAGTCAAAACATGCAAAATGAAACAATAGTTAAACAATTAACATAAGACAGTAACATTACTCATAAATAAAACTCCTTTATTTAATTATCAAATGTTAATTACATTTATCTATTACACATTTCTAATACTATCTAATCTATGCTAATATCATCCTTCAGCCAAATGCTCCTAGCATGCTGAAAGAGCTTAACCCTACTCAGTCCCTTCGTAAGCGGATCTGCTGGGTTATCTTCTGATGATATCCTCTTCACTACGAGTTGTCCTTCTTCTACACGATGTCTAACAAAATGATATTTTCTGTCGATGTGTCGAGATCTACCATGATCCCTTGGTTCCTTGGTCAAGGCAACCGCTCCTTCATTATCACAGAAAATCTCCATGGGCTCCTTTATGGCGGGTACAACTCCAAGATCTCCGATGAAGTTCTTCAACCATATTGCCTCCTTCGACGCTTCGCTCGCTGCAATGTACTCTGATTCACACGTTGAATCAGCTACGGTTTCCTGCTTGGAAATTTTCCAAGTCACTGCTCCTCCATTCAGGGTAAAGACCCAGCCCGACTACGAATGGTAGTTGTCCCTGTCGGTCTGAAAGCTGGCGTCACTATACCCTCGCACCTTCAAGTCATCACTCCCTCTGAGGACTAAGAACCATTCCTTCGTCCTCCGAAGATACTTAAGGATATTCTTCACCGCAATCCAATGGGCTCTGCCAGGGTTCCCTTGATATCTACTAACCATGCTCAAAGCAAAGGCTACATCAGGGCGAGTACAAGTCATAGCGTACATGATTGAGCCAACTGCGGAGGCGTATGGTACTCGGCTCATTTATGCTATTTCAGCTTCGGCACTCAGACTTTGAGTCTTACTCAACTTGGCATTACTTTGTATCGGTAATTCTCCCTTCTTTGAGTTTTCCATACTAAAACGTTTTAGTACCTTCTCTAAGTAAGTGTTCTTACTAAGTCCTATTAGTCTGTTACTTCTCTCTCTTACTATCCTTATTCCCAAAATATAGGAAGCCTCTACGAGGTCCTTCATAGCGAAGCACTTCCCGAGCCAGGACTTAACCTTCTGCAGAGTCGGGATGTCGTTTCCTATGAGTAATATGTCATCGACATACAAAACGAGAAAGCTAACTATACTCCCACTGGCTTTGACATATACACACGATTCATCTTCGCTACTGATGGGATTAAAACAACATTTAATCTATGAAGATCAATTAGATCTTGAACAAGTATATGAATATGAAACAGCAAGAACGCAATATTAATAACAAAGCAGCTTGAATCAATCGTGTCGAATGATTTAAATAAAATCCTTAGAAGAGCTCGATTAAGAACATCAACTGTAAAGGATTGGAAGATTACAAGAAAGCTATATCGTAAAACTCTGGAATGTTAAATCTGAAATCTTGAATCTTGACCTAATATGCATGCAAGCATTAACTTAAATACTATACATAAAAGGCTCTCGGTTGGACAGGCCCAAACCGGAGAATACAAGGCTAATCTAACGAGCCCAAAAGACACAACATCAAAAACTATCTCCAGCCCAACAATCTCCCCCTTTGCGTCAATTTGGAGCGAGACCTTCACTTCTTACTTGGGCCGGCAGCTGAAGCTGGTACCTTCTTCTTCACGGTGCTAAACAGACACTTGGTTATTGAAAGGATGGTCTGTCTAAACCGGATGTACAAATTGATCATATCATTGAAGTACTTGATGTCATCAGCCGAATTGTCTTTACACCGCTTGATGATTGATAAGACGTGTTCCAAGCAGGTAGTGGTGTAAAGGTGCTTGTCAGCTAAAGCGAATAGACATTTCTGTCCTTCGGCTCTGGTGAACATCACTGAGTTTCGCCTTGGATCTATCTTGCCCATTTGCATTGTGTTTAGATCACTGGCCGATCCCACTGGTGCTACTTTCGGTTTCTTCTTGAAAACAGTGGCGACCTCCTGATCCATTTGGGCAACCTCCATGATGTAGCAAGCCAACATCCTTTTGACATGGTCTAAGATGGGACCATATTCGGCTTCGTTTGTCATCAGGATATTGTACAAGACTATCCAGTCATGAGGATTCAGATTCGGTAGATCCGCCAGGGTGATGAGGTGAGCAGTTCTTGCAGATCCTCGGATAAGCTTGAACTTGACATTTGTGAATCTCCCCACGGCAAAAGGCTTCATCACCCGAACATTGACAATCTTCTGGGCGCTCCATGTAAGGTATTGAGGTCGAGCGGCCTCCAGGTAGAAGTCAATGAGCTCCCTGTCAAGCTCATCGTTCGGATGCGGGACTTCGAAAATGTTGGAGAAGGCGTGGAAGATGAACGCCTTTCGAGTCAGTGGCATATCGAACTGCGAATCGATGGTGTTGTTGCAGTCGAACGATATCACCGGCTCGAGCCATAATATGCTTGGAGTCTCTATGGCCTCTTTTATCAAACGATCCCTGGTCCAAGCAGGGAAGAGCAACTTTCGGCTCTCAAGGAGATCGTGGGCTTCTTTTTTCTTTCGTTCGGCTTCTTCAGCCTCACGCGCCACACGACTGACATCATCTTCAGCATTGCGACTGTTTTTCCGTTTCAACATGTCGGCAATGGTCTCCTTGTCTTCATCTTCATCTTCATCTTCATCTCCTCCCTCAGCTATGTTTTTACCCTTGTTCTTCACACCCGAACCTGAGGCATGACCAGTTGGGGGTGGTTCGGTTGTGTGAGTAGCTTTGGAGGAAGGAGGTGGTTTCGATCCTTTCTTCTCATCTCCCCCTTGTTTCGGAATGGACACGAAACTTGGTAGGCCTTCAATTTTGCTCAAAAGGTCCATGGCCGGGGAGAGCTTTTCAGCGAGGGTGCGCCTCACCGAATGATTAAGGATGGGATCGTGTGCTTCCAGGATGTTGGATAGAGCGGCGTGGACATCCGAAACACACGTCTTTATGACTTCCCTCTCGGATCGAAGAGCTTCCAATTGTTGTTGAGAGTTGGAAAGCTGCGTGCTCTTGACCTTTAGGGCAGTTGTTTTACTTGCCAAAACGTCCATTAGAGAGTTCTCAGCTGCAAGATCCTCTTGTAGCTTTGCCAGGCAGGCATCAATGGAGGCACGGAGTGCCAAGTTGTCGTCACTGATATTTTGTCGGAGGGTAGTGAACGAAGTCAACTTCATCGAGACGAACTTGGCCAATTGCTGAACAATCGGTTCCAGAGTTGTCTTTGTGGCATCGGCGCTTTCCTACAGGGACTTCAGCAGGTCAGAAGCGTCGGAGAATAGTTTATCGACTTTTTCGGTCGCAGCCTCACAGGCTCGGGTGGAGGCGTTTATCGCAGCAGTCGCTGAGGCTACTGAATCATGTTGAGCCCTGGAGAAGGCATCAACGATTTTCTGAATGGCAGCTTCAGACAAGGATGACTGCTGGGTGGAAGAGAAGGCGAGAAGTTGATCAACCTTCTCGTTAAGCTCACGAAGATCCTTCTTTGTTACTGGAGCATCATCCTCCTCATCACTCTGAACTTGAAACGGACTATAGTAGACCGAATCAAAGTTCATGTGATCACCACCAAGGTATTGATCATCGCCATCGGAGGTGTCTTCTGGGGATTGAGGTGGTGGTGAAGCTGGGGGTGTTATTGGTTTGGTTGGTTCAGGTTGAGTGGGTGGAGGGTTAGTTTCGGGTGGTGGTGATGTATGGGTTTCGGTTTGTGGAGGTTCGGTTACAGGAGGGGTTTCGGTTACAGGTGGTGTTTCGGTTGATGTGGTGAATATGGGTGGGGGTATAGGGAATGAGGTTGGGGGTTTAGTGGGGTTTATGGTGGGAATGGGAATAGGTATTGTGGGTGGAGGTGAAGGAACTGGGGATTGATGAAGTTCCATCTCCGGGGTTGGGGACCGAGGGGGTGTGTTGCCTCATTGAGGAGATTCGTCTCCTTGTGAGCCCTCAGAGTCCGAACTCCCACTTTAGGATTCGCTTGAGGAGGAGGGAATAAGGAGCTTTCGCTTCGGTTGGGGTTTCCTCCTTTTCGGTTGTGGGGGTGAAGCCGCTTTCTGTTGTTTTCGCTTCTTAGGAGAAGGTCCCTTTGGAGCTTTGGACACTTGCTTCCCTTTCTCACCCTTTTTGCCCCTGGCCACCGGTTTGTCGGCATCATGAATCGATCGCAGCATGTCCGGTGTCAGTTCCCTCGGACCAGTTTGGCGAAACTCCTTGATCGTTCTGATCAGTCTGCTATCAGCGGGCACATCGGCATACATCGACTCCGGGATAGAGCCAATGAAGGAAAATTTGGAAGCATCGGATACGATGATCTTCTTGGTATGAAACGTACCAATAGAAGACATCGGTGCCCCGTCGGCTGTGGGAACGTTAAACTTGTCCATGGCCCATCTTGTGATCAAGATCCAGAACCGGGCCAGCGACACCTCGGAGTGTCGGGAAGAGGAAGAGAGGCTCTGAATCAGTTGTTGCCAAAGGACAAACCCATAGTCCAGATTGATCCCGTTGTACACCCCATACATGATTGACAGGAAAAGACGACTGGCCCCGTCCGATCCTGAGCTCCTCTCTGACAGTCCCTTGAAGAGAACTGTAAATAACCCATTCCACTGGGGCGGTAGGCAGGACTTCTTGAACCTGGCGACGGAGGTGAGAACTTCCGTGTAGCCCATGTTGTAGAACATGTTGTAGAGCATACCAACCGGAATCGTCTCCGGGTGAACTCGTGATGGGTCAGCAGCAAACCCAAGCATGGTGCAGAAGCGGGGACGAGAAATCGACGTCTTGTGTTCCGCCACTTCGAAAAATACCCTGTCGACAGCCTTGTCGTAGTAAGCCGTCGCGTAGACCTGAGATAAGGCCACCATTGGCACCGTTTCAATCCGTGACAGTGCAGGAGCAAGCTGGGAGTATTTGAGACACTCGATGACCGGCGACATATAAGAATCATATGCCAGTGGGTTGAGATCAATCACGAGGCATTGCTGAGGACGGATTGGAAGAATCTGAGAAGTAGCATGAACGGAAGAGGATTCAGCCATTGTTGCAGGTTGGGAGAAGAAGATAACCGGGAGAGAGTTTGGAAGTATTTTTGCTTTGGAAATTATGGGGGCAGTAAAAAGGTAAAAGGTGGTGTTGATGGGTTTTTATAGTAGGTGATAGGAGAGAGAAAAATCGTTTCAAATCTCTTATGGAAATACGAAACGGGTTTTTGGAATGACTGATTGGTGACAGTTGGGACGTGCGATGATCACGTAGGAGAGAGAGTGTCAGATTCCTAGGATCACGCCTCCCAATAAGCGCCGGTTCAGAGAGAGGAACCATTTCCATTTCCACACGCGCCATTAATGCCAGATTGATGACGCTTCAATACTGCACACGCGTCCAAAAGTGTCAGAAAAAGCGCGGCCGCTTCAAATTCACGCGCTCTCCTTTTTACCGTCGTTTGAATTTCTATCCATTTAACTCCCGCCGAGTCAGCAACTTTTTGTCTTATCCCCTTTTAAACGGCTGTTCCCAATTAATGATCCACGTGGCTAATTTTTGACCACAACTTCATTTGTAACCATCCAATAAATATCCAGCCTGTAAAATAATTAGTAACGGAATTTTTGAAAATCTAGGATTTTCGTGCAAAGAGTGTAAAAAAAATAAAGAAATAAAGCAACTCTTTTTAGGATTATCTGTGATGTCAATAATGACACGAAACTGATGATCCCGGGCACGAATCTCTTCCTTCAAGGTCAAGAGAGACCTCAAAGTGTTAGTGTGGAATCCCGTTGAATTACGATCAAACATTTATTAATAAATGTTGAAAGGCTTCTTTTAATAAGGCAAATTAAGGGTGGTTTCGCTTTGATTCATCAATTCAATTCTTGATATAAGAACGAATGTGAACAAAGTACTTGTGAGACCAGTGTAGTCTGTTGAACAAGTAGGTTTGAGTTGATTTTGTAGTGGCTTGGATTAATATGAAATCTCAGATAAAAATATAAAATTGGATCCCATGGGAAGAAATGTTATGGTGTGTAACAATTTCATTGGAATCACGCAAAAAGAAAAGAAATTGAGATTCCATGAAGGTACATTCGTCAATTCATTGGTGAAAACTTGATCACGTTAATTGGTCACCGTCAATTCGTTGGTGTTGAATTTTGGGTTTTACTCAGTTCGTAGTGGCACGAAACTAAGATCATAAACACAGATGTTGTGTAACCATAAACCTCAGTGGTAGTTTCTGAGAGTCTCAAGGGTTACAGTGATGAAACGAATGTTATAGAGAAATATAATGGGGATGGTGAGAGAAAACATAGTACCTCTGCTGCGAACATAAGGACCAAGCAGGTTACTCTTAACTCATGTGAGAAAAGAGTGAGGTAGCTCACGATTAGAATAAATATGTTAGCCTTATTGGGAAGACAAGGTTTGTGTTTACCAGGTCATGAACGCTATTATTCCAAATCTTATGAGGCTTGGGACACATACAACAGCATGTTTCTAGGGACACTTAAGTAAGTCATCGAATATATTCCCATAAAGAAATGAGCACACGAAAGAAAAAAATAGTTTTGGAGTTTTGATATATAAAAAGAAAAAAAATGAGACTTAAAAAAAATATAAAAGATTGAAAAGAAAGAAAAAAAATTAAAAAAACTTTGGAAAAATTGAAAAACCGAACCCAAACGTTCGGTTGGTTTCGGTTGGAAAAAGTTGAAAAACCGAACCCGAACCTTCGGTTGGTTTCGGTTCAGGAAAATTTTTAAGAAACCAAGGAGTTTAGAAATGTAATTTGGAAAAACTTTTTACATAAAGAAAAACAAATTTTGCACACGAAATATACAGCACAGAAAAACTACCTTTGAAGTAATGAGCGAGAGAGATGGTTGAACCGAACCCGAACGTTCGGTTGGTTTCGCTTCTTACGTTTGAGGTTGAGAGGTAGTGTGAGGTACTGACTCTGATTCCATCATTCCTAGCCCATGCAATATTTTATTGAACGATGCTTCTGGAAGAGCTTTGGTGAAGACGTCAGCCAGTTGATCAGTGGTTCTTACGAAGTGAACTTCGACATTTCCATCTTCCACATGATCTTTGATGAAGTGATACCTCAGTGCTATGTGTTTGGTTTTAGAGTGTTGCACTGGGTTATGACAGATCCTAATTGCACTTTCAGAGTCACAATATAGAGGGATCTTCTTCATATTGAGTCCATAGTCTCGAAGTTGACTCTGGATCCAAATCACTTGTGATGTGCAGGATGCAGCAGCAATGTATTCCGCTTCGGCAGTAGACAGCGACACACACGTTTGTTTCTTGGATTGCCAGCTGACCAACTTCCCATCAAGAAATTGACAGCCACCAGTTGTGCTTTTGCGGTCGAGTCCACATCCTCCAAGGTCAGCATCCGAATAGGCTTGAACGAAGAAGCCTGAATTGGATGGATACCATAGACCTAAGGAGGCGGTTCGCTTGAGATAGCGTAGGATGTTCTTCACTGCCAGCATGTGAGGTTCGCGTGGGTTAGCCTGAAATCGAGCACAATAGCACACAGAAAACATGATATCAGGCCTGCTAGCAGTTAGATACATCAATGAGCCTATCATTTGATGATAGAGCGTGATGTCGACAGCCGGTTTATCTAGTGAAGGGGTAAGTTTGGTGCCGAATGCCATTGGGACTTTGACTTTTGAGTCTCCCATCATGCCAAACTTCGCTAGGAGAGTCTTCGTGTAAGCTTCCTGATTGATAAAGATGCCTTCGCGTCTCTGTCTTATATTTAAACCAAGGAAGAAATTAATAGGACCCATTGATCTCATTTCAAACTTAGTCTCCATCAACTTTCTGAATTCAGCTGTTAAGTTGGGATTCGTAGAGCCAAAGATGATGTCATCGATATAAATTTGAACTATCATAAGGTGGTTACCTTCCTTTTTGCGAAAGAAGGTTGGGTCAACCGAACCTTGTTTGAATTTGGACATCTTTAAAAATTTTGTAAGCGTTTCATACCAGGCTCTCGGAGCTTGTTTGAGGCCGTACACAGCTTTATCCAGAATATAGCAATGATTTGGATACTTTTCGTTCACAAACCCAGGAGGTTGCTCCACATACACAGTTTCTTCGAGTTCTCCATTTAGAAATGCGCACTTGACGTCCATTTGGAAAACCTCAAAGTTTTTGTGAGCAGCATAGGCCAGAAATATTCTAACCGATTCTAGCCTAGCTACTGGAGCAAACGTCTCTTCGTAATCTATCCCTTCCTCCTGACAGTATCCCTTGACAACCAGACGAGCTTTGTTCCTTATGACATTACCTTCCTTGTCCATTTTGTTTCGAAAAACCCATTTAAGACCAACAACTGAAGCATCCGGAGGAGTTGGAATGAGGCGCCAGACTTTGTTCCTTTCAAATTCGTTCAGTTCGTCTTGCATTGCTTGAACCCAATCAGAGTTATCGAGGGCAGTATTCACTGTCTTCGGTAAAACTTTTGATACGAATGAGTTAAACATACAAAACTCAACCTTTGAAAATAAGGATGTCTGTTTTGCCTTCAGTTGAGATCGGGTCAGAACCTTTTCAGATACATCACCAACTACTTGAGAGATGGGATGATCTCTGGTCCATTTGGTAATAGGAGGGTAATTCGGATCGAAGGTTGGATCTATTTCAGCATTGATCATCTCTTCTGGCTCAGATTGGCTATCGAAATCAAGTGTCATATCATCATGCTCCCCCTCAATTGATGAGTCTTGAGAAACATGAGGTTCAGGGGTTTCTTGCGGTGCTGGACTTTCAGGTATTGAAGCACCTTCGTTTGGAGGGGCATCTTCGGTTGGAGAGGTACCTTCGGTTGGTGAAGGACCTTCGGTTGAAGTAGTAGAGTTTGGTTCCCCCTGGACTTGTGAGCTTGGCTCCCCCTCGACTGAAGCATTGTTGGTTGGAGATTCAGCAGTGGGCGATTCTCCTTCATGCATTCTTCTTGCAGCATCTTCGACAATCTGCTTCATATGATCTATTTTGTTGTCAGCTGCACTTGCTTCTGAGAGAGAAGCTTTTTCCGGTTCATCAAATAGTTCCAGAAAATTTTCGTACAAATTGGCGATTGAGACTGTGACTTGGCCAGTTTGAGGAAAGATTTCCCTGGCAGTGTCATCTATGGCCTGTAGCTTCTTGACATAGTTATCGTCGAAAGTCACATAGTATGTCTCTTCAATCCTTCTTGAACGTTTGTTTAGGACTCTGTACGCCTTGGAAGTGAGCGAGTACCCCAGAAAGATTCCCTCGTCGGCTTTGACATCAAACTTGTTGCGGTGTTCTTTAGAGTTAAAGATGAAACACCTTGAGCCAAAAACGTGGAAGAATTTTACATTGGGCTTCCTGTTGTTTAATATCTCATATGGTGTGAGCATGAATCGCTTGTTGAGATAGGACCTGTTTTGTGTATAACAAGCAGCAGAAATAGCGTCAGCCCAAAAATAAAGAGGTAAAGAAGCGAAACTTAACATACTTCGGGCAGCTTCACACAGAGATCGGTTTCGTCTTTCGACTATTCCGTTCTGCTGTGGTGTGTAGGGAGCTGAGAAATTATGACTAATTCCCTTTTCTGCAAGAAACTCTTCAAACTCCCTGTTCTTGAATTCGAGACCATTGTCGCTCCTGATGTTTCGAACGACCTTCTTGAGCTGGAGTTCAATTTGCTTGATAAACACTTTCAGCTTTTGAGTCGCTTCAGATTTGAGCTTTAGAAAGAACACCCATGTAAATCGAGAGAAGTCATCAACGATAACAAGAATGTACTTGCTACCACCGATGCTTTCGATAGATGAAGGACCACACAAATCGATATGAAGCAATTCGAGTGGTTCAACAACTTTCGTGTTAATTACGGATGGGTGACTTTGACGACTCTGCTTTCCCATTTCGCATGCAGCACATAAATGCTCTCTGTCAAACTTGAGCAATGGAAGACCCCTAACATGACCTCCAGTGACAAGTCGGTTGATATCTTTGAAATTGAGATGAGAGAGTCTTCTGTGCCACAACCAGCTTTCGTCGGATTGAGCTTTTGATAGCAGACATATTGCTGGGTTTCCTTTGATGGGTTTCATGTTCAGGGGAAACATTTCACCCTTTCGCTCTGACTTCAGAATCACTTTCTTTGTCTTTTTCTCTATGATTTCAGAACCTTCATCATCGAAAGAAACTTTGAGACCTGTACCTCCAACAAGCTGAGATACGCTGATGAGGTTGTGTTGAAGTCCTTCCACATAGGCCACCTTCCTTATGGTAAAATCACCATTCGTTATCATCCCATATCCCTTTATGGTGCCGAAAGAGTTATTTCCAAACTTAACATTGCCACCATTTGCAAGAGATCTGTATTCCCTGAGCTCCTCTTTCCTCCCTGTCATGTGACGCGAGCAGCCGCTGTCGATGTACCATTCTTCGTCAAACTGCTCGTCACTTATAACCTGCAAAAATTAAGCATATTTAGGAACCCAAAGTTTCTTGGGTCCATGTGAGGTTTTCATGGGAACTGGAATAGTAAGAGAGATGTCAACTAGATATGTTCTTTTAATTAGAGTTGTTTCATCTTTCTTTCTAATGGTATAGACTTTTATTTTGTTAAGATTGGGTTTGTTTGCTTTGGACTCAGGTTTGGATTTATCGACCTTCTGCTTTCCCTTCTGTTCAGCAGATGAATGAGGTTTTTGAGGAAAAGCGGGATTAGCTTTAGAGCAAGATGGAGATGAATGAGTAGAAGTAGAAGAACGAGAAGAATTAGAACGAGAAAACTTGGATGGGGAGGATTTCCTGGCTGATGACTCTAGGTGACCCTTTTGCTTTTGATCATTGGAGGGGCTGACCTTCGAGTCTTGTTTTCTTTTGACTTCAGAGCCGAACCTCTGCGTTCGGTTGGAGTAGTTCTTGGAACCGAACCTTTGGTTTCGGTTGAAATTCTCTTGTGAACCGAACCTTGACTTTCGGTTGGTATCTTCTTGTGAACCGAACCTTGACTTTTGGTTGGTATCTTCTTGCGAACCGAACCTTGGCTTTCGGTTGGTATCTTCTTGCGAACCGAACCTTGGCTTTCGGTTGTTGGAACATTCAGGCTTTTGTACGGGATTGTTTTCATACTTCAGATTCTTGTCTTTGTGTGAATAGTATGCATTCTGGGAGTGCCAGAATTGTTTCCTTTCCGAAAGGTTTTTCCTGTATCTTAGGTTCCTTTCTATCTTTTTGTCTCTCATCTGCTTAGGTTGATGATGAACGTTCGCTTTCGCCTTTGATGTCACCTTGGCTGGTTCCTTTTGAACTTTAGGAGTTTTTCTTTGAGCCGAGGGAGCAGAGGTAATATCTGAAGAAGATTCAGTTTGCCCTGAGGAAGTGGAAGGAGTATCTGATGAAGTTTCACTTCGAGCTTTTGGCGTTGAAGGAATGTCTTCTTTTGCTGAACGATCAACCTCTTGAGGAGTATCTTTTGTACCACTTGTGCTTGGTTCACTGAAATTATCAGGCTTGTTCAAGGGTTCAGGTATATATCTCCCTTTCTTCATCCAGGAGGTTCTTTCAGATAGGCCAACGGTTTCGTTTCCATTATCAATAGGAGCTTCCCAGAAGAACTCATCACAGCCATCAACATTGTCTTCGTTAACAATAGCCGTGAGTTCTGCTGTTTGATGTTCGGTCACTCCAGTTACCTTGTATACCTGATTTGGAGTGGTCCTGACCTTTTGATACACAACAGCTTTTTCTACTAATTTCGGGGACTTTTGTTGGGACAATCTAGCGAATTCCACAGAATTTTCAGAAATAAGATTTTTGTGGTTTTCAGTTTCGCTTTTAACAAATTCTGAGCAGTCAACCGTATCCTCTACAGAAATTTCACTCATGTTTTCGTCCTCGTTAAGCTCAGATGCATTTTCAACATCGATTTTATTTTCTGAGCTTACGTTGGCATTTGGAGAGTCAAACTTTTGTATGGTTTCGGTTCTCAGTTTAAGTCTGTCATTTTCGTCCAAAAGATTTTTGAGCATGTCCTTATGGTCTTTGGATTTAATGAAGGACTCAATTTTGTCCAGTCCAATTTGATAAGTTGGGTTGACATCATCAGACGATATCACACTCTCACAATTGTAAGCTTCGGCATCGATTTCATCCTCCTTAAATTCTAGGAAAGGCAAAATCATGCGATGGATCTTTTTGCCTATCTCACAGTCCAAGTGAAGTTGAGTAATATTGGAATATAAACGTTTAGCTATTAAACAAAAAACATTTCGTTGTTTTAACAATTTCAAATTGTCTCTCTGCAAATAAATGTTTTCGTCTTTAACTTTGATTAATTCCGACTCCTTTAACTCAATCCACATACGCCGCTCCTCACTCTTCGACGCCACCCTGCTTAATTGATCAGTCAGGTTAGAATTGGTGACTCGAGTTTGAGTTAAGCTACTATCTAGATGAGAAATTCTTGCATTAACATTTTTTAGTTCTTTCTCATATGAGGATGATGGTACTTTAGATGAAATAAAAACAGATTGTACCTTCTTTATCAGTTCATCGAGCTCATTGAACTGTTGGCTGAGTGGTTTGGCCGTAAAGCACATATCCTCCTGCACCTTCGGTCCATTGCTTCCTCCATCGGTATTGTATCCCCTCATTTGAGATACGCCAGACACCATGAAGCATTTTCCACCACTGCTTTCCTCCTTTGCCATGTAAGCCTTTCCATGAGTAGGCTTCCTCAGTTCTTCGTCTTCTGAGTCAGCAGACCAAACTTCGGTGCTACCGAACTCATCGTCATTAACCGAACCCTGCACAATAAGAGCATTAATAGAAGGGTTAGCGGTAGACTTTTTCTTTCTCAACTCATCCAATCTCTTCTGCAGCACGGCTTCCTCATCCTTTCCATCGTCCTTTTCAGCCATCTTCTTGAGAACACAGTCCTTAGCATAGTGGTTCTTGCCACCACAGTAGAAGCAGCTTACTCCGGAATCGCCATCTGCCTTCGGTTCTTTCTTGGGCTCCTCAGCCTTCGGTTCATTGTTCGCTTTTTCAGAGCTGTAACTCCCCTGCCAGTTTCGGTTTTTGTTGCTGGGGAATCTCTTCTTTATGAACCTCTTAGGATTGGATACCATCATGGCATAATCCTCAGTTGTGAGGTCATATTCTTCCAAGTTGAGCTCTTCATCCTTCATCACGGCTTTACTTTTAGATAGGAGGGCCAACGAACCAAGACTAGAAACAACGTTCTTTTCTTGAACCACAATCTTCTCTTGGGACTTTAGAATACCCACCAGTTTCGCCAAAGAGTATGATTTAAACTGTTCATGGGCTTTGACTGTGGAAACTACTGCTCTCCATTCAGATCTCAGTCCGTTCAAGAAAGTAACCTTTTGTTCGATGAGCTTCCTTTCAATGTCGTGTTTGATCATCTTGCTGAGAAGATGATTGAAGCGATCAAACGTCTGGGTCACCGTTTCTTCGGCCCCTTGCCTGAATTCTCCAAACTCAGATAGAAGCAAGGTTTGGATGGAATGTTCAAGATCTTCGTCTGTGGAATACAGTTCGCGAAGTCTATCCCACACTTCCTTCGCCGTAGTGCATGAGCTGACCAGTCTGAATGTGTCGGACTGAAGGGCGAATCTGATCAACCTTAGTGCCTTAATATTGCACTGAAATTTATCTTTTTCATCTTGCGCAATATTCGTCACGTCCTTAAGCAGATCGTTATACTCTTTTTGCGTCTTAATGATTCTGGATGTCGCAGAATGAGAAAATGGTCCATTAATAATGGCTTCCCATATGAGAAAACCATTGTCCTCCGATCCAATCACGTAATCTTCAAAATGATGCGCCCATACTTCATAGTCATGGGTGTATAAGATTGGAATCTTTGTCGTCGAACCGATGCTGTTAGAGATATTAATAGGGTTTGATTGCGTCGCGTCCATTATGATCGTAATAACCTGTTCAAAGATCAGACTTGTAAAAAAAACAGATTAGGGCAAAACAATAAATACTAAGATACGTCAATTAAGATGACGGCTCAATAAATATCGATGATTGCGGAAAAACCCTAATGGAAATCTTTTTCACAGAAAAGATGTGTATCGATTACACAGCCTCCTGCTCTGATACCAATTGATGGGATTAAAACAACATTTAATCTATGAAGATCGATTAGATCTTGAACAAGTATATGAATATGAAACAGCAAGAACGCAATATTAATAACAAAGCAGCTTGAATCAATCGTGTCGAATGATTTAAATAAAATCCTTAGAAGAGCTCGATTAAGAACATCACCTGTAAAGGATTGGAAGATTACAAGAAAGCTATATCGTAAAACTCTGGAATGTTAAATCTGAAATCTTGAATCTTGACCTAATATGCATGCAAGCATTAACTTAAATACTATACATAAAAGGCTCTCGGTTGGACAGGCCCAAACCGGAGAATACAAGGCTAATCTAACGAGCCCAAAAGACGCAACATCAAAAACTATCTCCAGCCCAACAGCTACGTACAAATCCAAACTCTTTGACTTTCTCATCGAAGCAAAGATTCCATCTGCGAGACGCTTGCTTCAGTCCATAAATGGACTTCTTAAGCTTACACACTCTATTCGGATGCTTCGGATCCACAAACCCCTCTGGCTGAGCCATGTAAACATCCTTAGCCAACTTTCCGTTAAGGAAAGCGGTCTTGACATCCATTTGCCAAATCTCATAATCATGAAATGTGCCAATAGCTAGCATCACTCTAATAGATTTTATCTTCGCAACTGGTGAGAAGGTCTCATCATAGTCAACTCTGGGAGTTTGAGTAAAGCCCTTCGCAACCAATCGCGCTTTATATGTGTGTACGTTTCCATCCACATCGGTCTTCTTCTTGAAGATCCATTTGCACCCAACGGTCTTACGTCCGGGTACATTATCAACCAAATTCCAAACTTGGTTATCATACATGGCTTGGATCTCGCTATCCATTGCCTCTTTCCATTTTGCAGACTTCGGGCCTGCCATGGCTTCCTTATAGCTATTAGGTTCATCAAGGTTTATTAGTGTACCATCACTAATATACGTGTCCCCTTCGGTAGTAATATGAAAACCATAAAACTGGGGTTGAACTCTAACTCTTTCGGAACGTCTAAGAGGTAAGGACTCGTCAATCGGTTCGACCGTAGTTTTCTCCTTCGGTTGAGTGCCAGCGGTAAAGGTTCCTTCATCTATCGATTCTTGAATTTCTTCAAGCTCGATTTGCCTCCCACTGTCTCCTTGGCTTATGAGTTCTCACTCTCGGAAAACTCCTCTCCTCGCAACGAAGACAACATTGTCCTTCGGTCTATAGAAGAGATATCAAAAGGATTTCTACGGGTAGCCGATGAAAATACATCGCTCACTACGAGGTTCGAGCTTGTCGTGAGTATCTCGTCTTACGAAAGCCTCGCAACCCCAAACCTTGATATGTGCTAACGAGGGAGCTTTCCCTGTCCACATCTTGTGAGGTGTTTTGGCAACCTTCTTAGTAGGGACTCAGTTAAGGATATGGGCGGCAGTCTCTAAGGGATACCCCTAAAAAGAGATTGATAGTGAAGCACGACTCATCATAAAGCGAACCATATCCAATAAGGTTCGATTACGCCTTTCTGCCACACCATTCAATTGTGGTGTCCTAGGTGGCGTCAATTGTGAAACTATTCCACACTCCTTGAGATAATCGTGCAATTCAAGACTTAGGTACTCTCCTCCTCGATCGGATCGAAGCATCTTGATTTTCCTGCCCAATTGATTCTCCACTTTATTCTTGAACTCTTTGAACTTTTCAAAAGTTTCTGACTTTTTCTTGATTAAATAGATATACCCATATCTACTATAGTCATCGGTAAAAGTCACGTAGAAGCGGTTCCAATCCTTCGTGGTTGATCTAAACAGTCCACATACATCGGTATGTATTAGGTCCAATAGACCCTCACCCCTTTCCCAAGAACCAGCGAAGGGTGACTTAGTCATCTTTCCAAGCAAACAAGACTCGCATGTATCATCTTCCCTAAGGTCGAATGAATCCAACACTCCATCCTTTTGGTGTTGGGCTATGCGTTTCTTGTTGACATGTCCAAGACGACAATGCCACAAGGATGTTTTATCCATACTATTGGAAGAATCTATGTTCAAAACATCATTTCCTAAGTTATCAACAATCATAACAATTTCATAAATTCCATTACACGGTATTGCTTCAAAATAAAAGACACCATTTAGATAAGCCAAAATAGAACCATTCTCATTATTAAAAGAAAATCTAAAACCTTGTCTAAACAAACCATGAAATGAAATGACGTTTTTAGCCATTTCTGGTGAATAGAAACAATTGTTCAAATCTAAACTTAAACCATTCCTAAGCACTAAAGAATACACTCCAATCTTGGTCACAGGAGACGATCTTCTGTTCCCCATGATTAGATTAATCCTTCCATGCTCCACATCCCTATATCTTTTTAGTCCCTGCACATTAGAACAAATGTGGTAACCACAACCGGTATCAAGAACCCAGGAAATAGCATGAGATGAATCGTTAGATTTAATTGTGTATATACCTACGAAAGACGGCTTGATCTTTCCTTCCTTGATGGCTTGCAGGTACTCTGGGCAGCTTCTCTTCCAATGTCCTATCTTGTGGCAGTGGTGGCACTCTGCCTCCTTTGGGTTAGGTCAGGGCTTAGCAGGATCAATTTTGATCCCACTAGAAGAGGCACCATCTCGAGCTTTAACCTTGCGATAGTTCTTAGATGAAGCCTTCCTCTTCTTTCCCTTTCCTTGTCCAATAGCCAAAACAGGAGCAGCAGGTGGATTTGGAGTTGGTGCAACAGACTTGTCCTTGAAGTTCCTCTCAGCGACCCTCAAGAGACCTTGGAGTTTGCTTAGGGTGACCTCCGCTTTGTTCATGTGGTAGGTCATCCAATATTGATTGTAGCTTGGAGGCAAAGAGTGAAGCACCATGTCGATCGCCAAGTCTTCCCCAAAGTCAACATTCAACTTGCGAAGACGGTCGACATACCTTTGCATCTTTTGCAGGTGCACGGTAAGAGACTCTACATGACCCATCTTAGCGGAAATCATGTTAGTGACAATCTCATAACGCTCTTGTCTTGTGTGTTGGTGGTATCTCTCCAATAAGTCTTGATGCATCTCGTACGGGTACATATCCTCATAGGACTTTTGGAATTCGGAGTTCATAGTGGCTATCATGATGCAATGAACCTTCGTTGCATCACGCTCGTGAATTTCAAAAGTGGTTATTTCAGCCGGAGTAGCGATTTCAGGGTTGATTTTCTCGAGCTTCTCATCGAGGACATACTCCTTGTCCTCGTAGCGAGCAATTGTGCGAGAGTATCTTATCCATTCGCTAAAGTTCGTCCCATCGAAAGTGACCTTTTGACAAAGGCTCATCAATGTGAAAGAACTAGCAGCAACGTTGTTCGCGTTCGACATCTACAAATAGAAAGGACAAAGATAGATTATAATATGAATCCCTAATTATCACCCAATAAGAAAAATTAGGGCTAGGATCCAACAACAATATTTACATATTAGAAAAGGGATGCCGTAATCTAACATGCAAACAATTTGAAGGTAAGTGAATGACGATTCACTAATTCTCCACCATGAAAACCTAACTTTAAGTTCTAAATGAATTTGAGAATTCCTAGGTTTAGATGAGATTCATTGAAACATTTCAATGGCATGTTTAAATCTCGATATGCCCCTCTTGTTTGTGACTGGGATATCGAGGATCACAAATCGGGTGTGAATTACCATGCAAATTCACATGGTGCCTTCATTGTAACGATCACCTATTCGATGTGCCGGTAAACTACACACGCTCCATCGAACTATGATAAACAATGAATCACCCTTTGCCACCTTTGCTTAGAACCAATTAGTGTGTCGGTAAACCACACATGCTCCACTAACTTCTTAGCAAGGGTGCAAAGTGTAATTTCATGGGATTGCATCAATTCAATTTTCCTAAAGTAACTAAGATTGGGAAATTTTTTAAAAAAATGTGTAGTTACTTTGTATTTCATATTATACTTTTAATGAGAGGATGAGGTTGCCCTATCCTACCCGTTCGGCTAACGAACCTCCACCGATCAAGCAAGCGGTGGGTGTGAGTGTACACCCATTAAGCGCCATTTTATAGGCCGCAACTTTATAGATCGACTTCGTGAATGAGGCATACTAACGGTAAGACTAGCATTTTAGTTATATATATATATATATATATATATATATATATATATATATATATATATATATATATATATATATATATATATATATATATGTTAATCTTGTAATATTATATTAGTATAGGGTTGTATTTTAAACTTGTAAAATTCTAGGGTTTGAAATTTAAATTTTCTAAATTAAAACTTTTAATCACAAAACATAAATTTCAAAACTTGAGGACAAGTTTTAAACATTTAAAACATGGAGGATCAAATAACAAATAATCTTAATTAACAATTAATTCCATAATTATCCATATTTGATTTATTTAAGATTTCTTGCATAATAATTTACCAATTTAATCAAAATAATTAATTAATTATCACATAAGGAAATTAAATATTTTATTAATTGATAAATATCTTTAATTAGATAAAGATTATAGTCATATATATCAAAAAATAGGATTAGGGTTGATCTAATATGATAAAGGCAAGTTTCCATAAGATAAATATCAAAAAATCCCGAATTTGGCCCTTCCTAACGCTCGAACTCGCCGAGTGCCCAACTGGACTCATCGAGTCCATGACTCAGAAACACAAATTTCGAATTTTGCAAGTAAGATTCAAACTAACAAGCAACAATTTAATAGAAACTGTAACACCCAGGATTTTGAAAGCCAAGAAAGTAAAGGAAACCCTAAATTTAAGAGGGACTCGACGAGTCCAAGGAAGGACTCGGCGAGTCGGAGCGGGATCCGGGTCGATAAGAAAGTGACCAACTCGACGAGTCGGCCAAGTGGACTCGGCGAGTCTGGTCTGTGCGAGGAAAACCCTAAATCCGGGGTTTGGAGCCTATTTAAGCATCTCAATCTTCTTCTTAGGGCTCCTTTACAGCCTCTCACACCCAGAACGCCGCACCTTAAGCCCCCATTGTGTTCATTCAAGCTTTTAGCCATTTTTGAGTGGTTTTAAGGAAGAAGAAGGAGTGGGAATCTTTGAAGCATCAAGGAGTGGTCTTGGATCCGAAGTTTGGGGAGCATTTCAGAGCATTGGAAGGTATTAAGTCGTTTCTCTCCTCCAGATTTTCCTTGGTTATGAGTTTTGGGGCTTTTAAGCCATGTTTAAGACCAATCTTGAGCTTGAGGTCCAGATCTGAGGTTGCTACCTCAGATCCATGCTTGTTTTGGTATGGAATCCCATAAAGTATCAGCCATTGGGTGGAAATTGGAGTCTCTTGGTCCAAAACCCTAGCTATGGGTGTATTTTGCCTAGATCTCACTCTCTACACGTAAAGTTTGCAACTTTACGTGGGAAATAGGCTTGGGGAGGGTAGATCTACAGTTTGGAGCTCATGCACGACTCGGAAGTCCTCTGCATGTAAGTGGATCTTAGTGGACTCGACGAGTCCTTCGAGTGGACTCGGTGAGTAGCTTGAAGATGAGGAGGAACTCGACGAGTGGGATGAACAGCTCGTCGAGTCGGATGAAGATGGGCATGAACTCGGTGAGTTGGATGAACAACTCGGCGAGTTGGATGAAGATTGTCGTGTGCTCGGCGAGTCTGTTCTTAGACTCGGCGAGTCAGGTCGAGTGGTCCCAAACCCTTCGAGTTAAGACTCGAGTCAGCGAGTCGAGCCAGGACTCAGTGAGTTGGTCAGGACAGGAATCGGGAATCAGTAAACTCGGCGAGTCAGGGGCTGACTCGGCGAGTAGAGTCGCGAGTGGAAGGACTCTGGATTTATGAACTCGGCGAGTCAGTAGGGTGACTCGGTGAGTAGGGTTGACCTGGAAGGTTGACTTTGACCAGGACATTGGCTTTGACCAGAGTTGACTTGGTTGACCTTTGGAGGTCAGTTAGACTAAGTGTTGGGTTGTTATTGGTAGCTCGGGGAGCTAGCAGAGCAGCAGTTCGGAGTTAGCGGTCAGGTAGCGGTCAAAGGGGTTAGCAGCAGCAGTTCAGCTGTATCAGGTGAGTTTCCCTTTGTATGAATGGGTCTACGGCCACAATGCCGGCCCATGTAGTTATGAGTAGAAGACCCGGGGGTTAGCCCTAGGCACAGTATGCTAGTATGATATTTGGACGAGGTCCAATGACAGAGGGCGGGTGCCCAAGGAGCGGTTTATGTGATAGTTTATACTTGTTGTCTGTGTGATACTTGTATGTGCCTGGTAGGGAGGTGAGTGAGGGCGAGGTCCCGTATCTCACCAATAGCAGAGTGTGGATGGTGTTCCACATCTCAGTAGCAGCAGAGCAGGGGCGAGGCCCAAGTTAGGAAAGGAGTGAGGGTGGGCTGGGCCCGTACCTCACTATCAGCAGGAGAATGGACGAGGTCCCATGACTCATCAGTAGCAGGACTCAGGCGGGGCCCAGAGATAGGCGAGGCCTTAGAGTAAGAGTTGTTAGTATATGTTTAGCTTATGTAATATTATGTGATATGTTTATGTGCTATTATATGTTAGTGGGCGAGGCTTTGTGACAGGCGAGGCCTAAGTGAAACAGATATGTATCCGAGCGGGGCTCGAACTCAGGCGGGGCCTGGAGCGGCGGGGCCGTTATAGCGGGCGAGGCCCGAAGTAGAGGGCGAGGCCCAGGATAGCGGGCGTGGCCCAGTATGTGTTGTATGTGATTTTGCATGGTATGTGGTAAGGTGGGGAACTCACTAAGCTTTGTGCTTACGGTTTTCAGTTTTGTTTTCAGGTACTTCCGGTAGCGGAGGGAGGAGCTCGGGGTGATCGTATGGCACACACCATAGAGTAGTCAGCCTGGGAATGTTTACTCTGATAATAAACATGTGTTTTGAAAACTTATACTCAGATTATGTTTTGGAATGATGTTTTGTTTAAAGTAATGTTTTATTAAAAAGAAATTTTTGGTCTTAAATTTTAGGATGTTTCAAGTTGGTATCAGAGCCTTGGTTTGAGGGATTCAGGCATACTCTCGGGTGTGCCTGAACTCAAACTGAGGGGTCGGATGAAAAGTTTTCAAAATGTGAAAAGACAGTTTTGTAAAAAGAATTTTGAGAATGAAAAACAGTTTTAGAAAAGCAAAAAGAATCCAGAAAGAAAAGAACTTTGAAAAGAGAAAAGAGGTGTGGTGCATGCAATCAACCGAGCTCAAGTAAGTACCCCAAAATACCCATACAAGTTTATGTTATGATTATCAGTTGGTGGTACAACATGCTAGAATAGGACTAAGGATCTAGGGATGATGCCTTATGTGCCTGTTATTTGTGCTTTTGAGCTGCATGATAGTGCTGATTAGACAACAGTAGGATAGCCTGTCTAGGTTATGCCTAAGTTTATGAGTTTGTGTTGCATGCTAGTTCAGGTTCTTGCTTGTGTATATGATTGCTTGAGTATGTTATGGTTAGACTTTCCCTTGACCGAATGCTGCTTGCTTTGTGCATTGTGGGATTCTGAGTGATGGGAGTTAGCCATTAGGTGGATACGTTACGTCACATGTGATCAGGGTTGAATAATCTCAGAGTACTGGAATTGATCCTATTGCGCAGCTGTCGTCTGAGTCTAACCGTTGTAGGGACGAGTCCTTTACTTGAAGGATTATCCGAGCCTCGTCGCATGTGATGGTATCCAGGTGATGGCTAATTGGCAACACAATGAGACCTTCAGCCGCTGAGGACTGCTTTGAGTTGAGTCAGAGGTTTCCCTAGGGTAAGCCTAGGATGAGATAGAGTTGGGAGCAGTATTAGTGGATAAGGGACCTGGTGGAGTCAAAGCAACTCCTGAGGAAAGTACGGATAGATGTGGAAGGTAGTATGGTCCCGTACTACTGAAAGCAGAGGATCCGTACTCAATTCAGGAAGGGCAGAGACAAGACCGGGAACCTGGTAGGGCATGTTTGGTCTCGTATCAGTGATGAGTATTCTGATAGTGGTTGTGATATATTTTCAGCATGGTGACATTGCGAGAGAGACCAGCGGGCGGATCAGGCGTAGGAGAGGGATCAGGCTTAGGTTCAGGGACCGAGCAGCTCGAGGAGCGGATGGGGGAGTTGATATCAGCTGAGGTTACGCGCAGTATTCTAGCTCAGACTCCTGTGATCTTTGGCACGGTCAAGGAGGGCATACTGGAGATCTTGGAGGAGAGGCTGGGAGCCTTCCGTACTGAGATGATGGCATTGATGGGAGCGCGTACCTTGACATTTCGAGAGTTCAGAGCCTGCGGGGCACCAGATTATCATGGGGCTAGGGACCCCATTGCTAGCAGCAGATGGTTGGCTGATGTTGTCAACGCTTTTCGTTCGAGCAAGTGTCCCGAGGGGGACAAGGTTAGACTCGCCTCCTGTCTTCTGAAGGACAGAGCGAGGGATTGGTGGGAGGAGATTGGTCATGCTTTGGGGGATGATGTCGCGTTGGACGCGATGAGTTGGAGCGATTTCTCGGCCAGGTTCAGGGCGGAGTTTTCGCCGATTATTGAGGTGCAGCAGCTGGCACGAGAGTTTCAGGATTTGACGCAGACTACTGAGACTGTGGCGGAGATCACCGCCAAGTTCAGGGAGAGGGCTCTTCTTGTACCGCAGTATGTAGCGGATGAGGAGATGAAGAAGGCTCGGTACCATGAGATGTTGAGGGACGACATCAGGGAGTTCGTGAGCAGGTCCAGCTGTAAGACGCTGGAAGATATGATTTCTCGGGCTAGGGAAAGGGAAATTGATTTGGAGCAGATCCGGAAGAGGAAGCCGGATGAGGTTCAGGTATCAGCGGGTTCGGGCAAAAGGCCCAAGGGATCGGATTCGAGATCGAGGGATCATCAGGACCGCAGTCGGTGCGGAAAGTGTGGCAGGGTGCACCGGGGCGCGTGCAGGAGTGGTAGCGGTGGCGAGTCTGGCTGCTTCAAGTGCGGTCGAACTGGTCATTTTAGCAGGGATTGTACTATTACCGCCGCGCAGGGATCAAACATGATATGTTTTCATTGCAACCAGCGGGGCCACAAGAAGGCCCAGTGCCCCAGTTTGTCTTCAGCAGGACGGGTGATGGCACCCGCCCCTGCAACCTTGAGGATCGCAGATGGCCGTCAGGGCCTGGTAGAGGCACCTGCAGCAGGGAGCAGGGCTTTCCAGATGACGACTTTGGAGACGCGAGCATCGCCGGACGTTGCAGGTATGCAATTTCCATTCTCAGTTCTTTTATTTTGTGCATGATTTCATTGTTATGGTTCTGCATCATTATCGGTATGAGTATTTTATTTTGATTGGTTGATTGTGATCGAGTTATATGCCATCTGCATACCTTGGATATTTGTATGGTAGTTAGGGGGATGTGCTCTATTGAAGAAGGTTTCGAAGGATGCAGTAACTGTAGCATGCTTGGGAGGGATTTGGTACGTTTCGCTAGTTCAGAGTGGTGCAGTGATTGTGATGGATTGTCTAAAACCCTAGCTAGGGCGGGCTTGGGGTTTCTCAGTAGATGGGTTATGGAATGGTAGCAAAGATCGGGATTTCTTTGAGTGTTGAGCAGCAAGGGATAAGCAGGATCGGAGTGGGGGAGAATCCTCCGGGTGTGCCCAGAGAGGAGTACGCAGACCCAGAACGAGTACGTGACCTCCGAGAGGGAAAAGAAGTAGTTCAACGTTTGAGGGATTGAGGATTTCAGGGTTGGGAGTTTGAGAAACTCCATATCAGCTAGCGCGTGGGATGGTAATGGTTGGTTATGGTTGAGAATTCAGGTTGTGGATCGCCTGAAGGACTCACGGGAGTCGGAATAAGGATCTTGAGAAGCCAATGGCACGTGGGTGCCTTCGTATTAGCAGTCAGTGGTAGGAAGTGTTGTAAGACTACGGGTAAGCCGTAGCACTCCTTAGTAGTTTCGTTAGCGGAGTCGGGGCGAGGCCCTTTATCTCCTAGTGATCAGGTAGGGATCAGGAATGGGTAGTGGATGAGAGTAGTAGGGAGTTGCCTGTATAGCTCTAGAGAGGTGAGATCTTGGGAGAGGCCGCTCCAGGATATAGTTGGGTGAGACCCGTGGGCGAGGCCCGTATGAGATCAGCAGTGTAGATGAGACCTGGGAGCAGGGTTACTCAGTAGTATGGTTGGGTGAGACCCGAGGGCGAGGCCCGTGAGTTCTAGCAGCGCAGGTGGGACCTGGTAAGGACTCTAGTGTCAAGATAGGGGGATCGGGGATCCCAGGTTTGTGGTGCCTGGATGGCAGGATTGTTTGAGCGGTTGTAGGTGGTCGAGGTTTCTTTGGAAGTCGCTGAGAGCGACCAGTGATGGTGTTGGGACTAGCTACCGGTAGGAACTGGTAATCCAGTCATTGATAGGTTGGTAGGGACCAGGGCGGTCCCAGTTTATCAGGAAGTCAGTCGAGGAATAGCTGAATTGCCAGTCGGTGGCAGTGCGAGTATGCAGCGTATGGTGGAGTTTAGTTAGTTGAGTCGAGGGGTGCTCGACACCAAGTGTTGGCAGAAAGGAGTGTCAGTGAGTGCTGACGGTGATGACCCGTTCTGGGAATAGCAGGGAGGTGATGGAGTTAGTGAAGGATAGGACCTTCACAGTGTCAAAGGAAAAGTCGGTTATGAAGCTTTGCCTTGGGAAGGCAAGGTAATTGCGCAAGGAAAGAAGTGGAGAACCTCTGCGGGTTCAGTGCAGTATTCGGTGGAAGACCAGCGCAGGTAGGCGGCTGGTGTTGGGTATTGGAGGCAGATCGCAGGCGTTGGGCCATGGTAAACTTCGAGGACGAAGTTCAGTTTAAATGGGGGAGAGTTGTAACACCCAGGATTTTGAAAGCCAAGAAAGTAAAGGAAACCCTAAATTTAAGAGGGACTCGACAAGTCCAAAGAAGGACTCGGCGAGTCGGAGCGGGATCCGGGTCGATAAGAAAGTGACCAACTCGACGCGTCGGCCAAGTGGACTCGGCGAGTCTGGTCTGTGCGAGGAAAACCCTAAATCCGGGGCTTGGAGCCTATTTAAGCATCTCAATCTTCTTCTTAGGGCTCCTTTACAGCCTCTCACACCCAGAACGCCGCACCTTAAGCCCCCATTGTGTTCATTCAAGCTTTTAGCCATTTTTGAGTGGTTTTAAGGAAGAAGAAGGAGTGGGAATCTTTGAAGCATCAAGGAGTGGTCTTGGATCCGAAGTTTGGGGAGCATTTCAGAGCATTGGAAGGTATTAAGTCGTTTCTCTCCTCCAGATTTTCCTTGGTTATGAGTTTTGGGGCTTTTAAGCCATGTTTAAGACCAATCTTGAGCTTGAGGTCCAGATCTGAGGTTGCTACCTCAGATCCATGCTTGTTTTGGTATGGAATCCCATAAAGTATCAGCCATTGGGTGGAAATTGGAGTCTCTTGGTCCAAAACCCTAGCTATGGGTGTATTTTGCCTAGATCTCACTCTCTACACGTAAAGTTTGCAACTTTACGTGGGAAATAGGCTTGGGGAGGGTAGATCTACAGTTTGGAGCTCATGCATGACTCGGAAGTCCTCTGCATGTAAGTGGATCTTAGTGGACTCGACGAGTCCTTCGAGTGGACTCGGTGAGTAGCTTGAAGATGAGGAGGAACTCGACGAGTGGGATGAACAGCTCGTCGAGTCGGATGAAGATGGGCATGAACTCGGCGAGTTGGATGAACAACTCGGCGAGTTGGATGAAGATTGTCGTGTGCTCGGCGAGTCTGTTCTTAGACTCGGCGAGTCAGGTCGAGTGGTCCCAAACCCTTCGAGTTAAGACTCGAGTCAGCGAGTCGAGCCAGGACTCAGTGAGTTGGTCAGGACAGGAATCGGGAATCAGTAAACTCGGCGAGTCAGGGGCTGACTCGGCGAGTAGAGTCGCGAGTGGAAGGACTCTGGATTTATGAACTCGGCGAGTCAGTAGGGTGACTCGGTGAGTAGGGTTGACCTGGAAGGTTGACTTTGACCAGGACATTGGCTTTGACCAGAGTTGACTTGGTTGACCTTTGGAGGTCAGTTAGACTAAGTGTTGGGTTGTTATTGGTAGCTCGGGGAGCTAGCAGAGCAGCAGTTCGGAGTTAGCGGTCAGGTAGCGGTCAAAGGGGTTAGCAGCAGCAGTTCAGTTGTATCAGGTGAGTTTCCCTTTGTATGAATGGGTCTACGGCCACAATGCCGGCCCATGTAGTTATGAGTAGAAGACCCGGGGGTTAGCCCTAGGCACAGTATGCTAGTATGATATTTGGACGAGGTCCAATGACAGAGGGCGGGTGCCCAAGGAGCGGTTTATGTGATAGTTTATACTTGTTGTCTGTGTGATACTTGTATGTGCCTGGTAGGGAGGTGAGTGAGGGCGAGGTCCCGTATCTCACCAATAGCAGAGTGTGGATGGTGTTCCACATCTCAGTAGCAGCAGAGCAGGGGCGAGGCCCAAGTTAGGAAAGGAGTGAGGGTGGGCTGGGCCCGTACCTCACTATCAGCAGGAGAATGGACGAGGTCCCATGACTCATCAGTAGCAGGACTCAGGCGGGGCCTAGAGATAGGCGAGGCCTTAGAGTAAGAGTTGTTAGTATATGTTTAGCTTATGTAATATTATGTGATATGTTTATGTGCTATTATATGTTAGTGGGCGAGGCCCTGTGACAGGCAAGGCCTAAGTGAAACAGATCTGTATCCGAGCGGGGCTCGAACTCAGGCGGGGCCTGGAGCGGCGGGGCCGTTATAGCGGGCGAGGCCCGAAGTAGAGGGCGAGGCCCAGGATAGCGGGCGTGGCCCAGTATGTGCTGTATGTGATTTTGCATGGTATGTGGTAAGGTGGGGAACTCACTAAGCTTTGTGCTTACGGTTTTCAGTTTTGTTTTCAGGTACTTCCGGTAGCGGAGGGAGGAGCTCGGGGTGATCGCATGGCACACACCATAGAGTAGTCAGCTTGGGAATGTTTACTCTGATAATAAACATGTGTTTTGAAAACTTATACTCAGATTATGTTTTGGAATGATGTTTTGTTTAAAGTAATGTTTTATTAAAAAGAAATTTTTGGTCTTAAATTTTGGGATGTTTCAGAAACCAATCTAGGCTCTGATACCACTGATGGGTTTTGGCCATATGAACATTCCTATGTGCACATGCAAACCCTAATGCTTGGATCTAGGTTTCTCTAATTAAACATGCTTTGAATCCAAGACTTGTAATGACTAATTAGGTAAAAGAAAAATACAAAATCATATCTAGAAGTTTACCTTTGAATCTCTTGTTTGATCTTGTTGTCTTGGAGCTCTAGAGTCATAATTGTCACTCCTCTAATGACTTTACAAACACCAACTAACAAGGAGGATGATTTGAGAGAGAGGTTAAGGAAGAAATCGGCCAGGGTTTCTTTTCTTTTGAAGAGATGCCGATTTCCCTTGCCCTAGGGGTCTATTTATACTTGTAAGGCTCCTAGGGTTTCACCCTTAAACCCTAGTTGGTTAATCTTTCCTTAAAGCAATCCAAATCATTTCCATGATAATGCCTTGGACGATTTCTGGCTTATCCCAAGCCCTAGAAATCGTCCAACCCTTATCCCTTAAGGATTTACAGCCGAAAGTACAACTATCAAACAATTGATAGTTTATACCCTCTTATTTAATTAATCTCTTTAAGTCACCAAATTAATACTAATTAATCTATGACTTATATTAATCAAATAACAATATTATTATTCCTTATATTATTCTCATAATATATTAATAATATCTATTCTCTCATAATAAATCATCCTGTCAAGTTGCTATGGTGAAGGCAACCCAAAAGGAACATGCACAATCGGGTCAAATACTTGCCTAATATAGTTGCAGCCTTAGACACTATTCCAACAGTAACAACTTTTAATGCAGCATGTCCCGTCGTGAAACCCCCAACTCTCAAGCCTACGAGAGGGAATACCCATGTAAGGTCTACACATGCCTATGAGAGTTGGTACCCCCGACCCTCAACGAGAGTTTATTTTATTTTAAAATATTTGTAAAAAAATAATAAGACAAAACAAAAAATACTATAGGTAAAGATCGATGATGGGAGATATTTAATTTACTATAAAATGTATATAATCAAACTAAAGTATTGTATAATAGATAATTAATCTACTATAAAATATATCAACGTTGAATTTTTATAGTACATGAGTAATTAGAAATAATAAAATTTAGAGGGGAAACATTTTTCAGAAGTGTTCTTATTTTTAATCTAGAGATAAAGAAATAGATGTCTTTCAGAAAGAAAAAACATGATAATACATTAGTTTGGACAAGAAATTTAACCTAAAACTTTTAAATTATCTAAACAATTCTAAATTATATAAACAAATGAGTGAGGGTTTCCTTTTGGGTTGGAGCACACCATGCATGATGGAAGAATATTCTTCCAACTTTGATATTTTTGGACTCACTCTCCCACTAAAAAAACGCATATAAACCACACTTTTTTTGTGTGTAACATTCTATGATTGAAGTAACAATTTTTATATCCATCTTATTTGATTTTCGATTAACGAAATTTACTTGATTTGAGTTTACTCTATAAGGGTTTAATCACTCAAATCAAGTTATATCTTACAAAGTTGATGATTATCACAAAAGTTTGTGGAACTAAAGAAATTTAATTCACAACCTTTTCCCTCCTTAAAAAATAAAATAAAAATAAATGATATGTTGGAAACCAATAATAGCTTAACAATATATGAATTTATGATTATAAGAATTTCATGTTTTTGGTCTAATTCTTGTTTCTAGCCGGTATCAAATGGTGTTTTTTTTAGATCGAAAGTTCAAGTCTCATCATAAACAAATATGAAATTAAATAATAGTTTAGATTTACCGTTAAAAAAAAATCATTCGTATAACCTACCTAGCATTAAATGGATTTCAATGTTAATAGGTTAATTTGTTTTGTGTTAGATAAGTTACAATTATTCTTCATGTTAACCAAGACTCCAAGAGAATGGAACAAAAGGTGTCGGTTTCGGATCTTTTAAAAAATATATATACATCATATCATATAGCATAATCGAATTCATTTTAATTCAACAACCAATAACAATGTTGGAAGAGAAACATAAAAGATCCAAAAAAAAAGACTATGTTGGTTTGTGTGTCTTCTAATCCGACTAACGACAGTATGAAGTGGCCACACACCTTTTTTTGCTTGCCATTTGATTTTTTTTTTTTTAAATTAATTTTCATCAATTAAATCTATATTATCAAGTTATTAAAAGTATGTTATTTCTGACAAGTAAAAAGGTTTAAATAGATTGGTTAAAAAACAAGAGTCCAAAAAATAGCACATAACTACTACAAAGCGGCAAATAGAATACTCTTAATAGAATACGGTTGTATAAGAATCCGTATCATATTAGAGATAGAGTACTGTTCACAAAAAACAATCCGTACAAAATCAAATAGAATACTGTTTTCATAACCAACAGTACTTTATTAACATATATAATAGTATGTAAGTATATTTTAAAACAAAAAACCACCATTGAAAAACAAGAAAATACTACATTCTTCCTCGCAACTTGTGATGTCAGATGTGTCCACTGCGCTAAAAATTGATTTTTGTTAGTTTTTTCAATGAAAATTGATAAAGAGACGACTGATGAAAAAACTAAACCATATTTTCACCAATATACCTATTCTGCCCTCTTGGTCTCTAAGAGGGCCCTAAAAAAACAAGCATATTTTCTGGTTGTTGTTCGATCCAAAAACCTAAACATCTTTAATTTTTTTTGTTTCCTCAATACAAAAAAAATAACAATCTTTATGAATACAAACCATTCAAAGTTAACACAAAAGTTAAAATCAAATTTAATACAAACCAGTCAATGTATTATGAAAATGAAATCATGCAATAAAGATGGACAATAGCCTTAACCACCCATTCCAAGATGGATCAATTGATGATGTAGCAACTTGTAATTGTGCCTTTAAATCCTCCAAGATCTTCCCCTACATTAGATGCATGAATTAATTAGTAAAAATGATGGAAAATTAAAAGGCCTAGAATGAAACTAAAGGACAAAATCATGACCAGCATACCCCTACACTACTTATTCCTTTTCAAGACCATTCAAGATGGTTAAAAGATGAAACAAAACATACCCCTGCACTCCTGCACTACTAAACTGCACCATATGCGTTTCCAAACTGGTACCAAGGACAAAATGGTCAAAATATGAAACAAGTTGTACAAAAAAGCAACAGGGCATGAGGGAAGAGCAAGGTATTGCACCAGATTCAACAGTCAACATTAAATACTCCATAAACACTAACAAATTCCATGTACAAAATACATATTCGAACTAATCACAAACAGGTGATACAAAAAATTGTCTACATCATATAACCACTTAGAGAAAGATCACAAAACAGGTTCAAATCAGATTCAATGTCGCTTTCAAATTTATTTTGCAAGAAACAGATTCCATGTATAGATAACAGATCCGAACATTATAAGTTATCTGATTTCGAATAGCATTTACAAGAAAAAAAGGTTGAGGTTATCTGATTTCGGAGTTCGTAGTCGCTACCCTGCTGCGTTGAAGTGGAAGTCGATGCTCAGGTGAAGTGGAAGTCGATGAGTATACGCGATGGAGAAGAAGGCACTTATAAAAGAAGGAGAAGGGCAAGGAAGGAAAAGATGATGCTTGGTCTCGGTCAGGAGGTTTTGAGATGAGGACCGAATCCTCAGATTTCTTTGGACCGAGTCTGTCGATAAATCAAATACAACAGCTTCTGATTGAGGACCGAGTCCTCCTTTCTGACTGGGTTAGCATCATACAAATTAAATTTTGAAAATTCTAAACTAAAAAATCATACCGTTGGATTCCTTAGAGGATAAAAGAAATTAGACAGACAGAGCATCAAAGAAAAGTCATAAACTATAAAACACTTACAGTTGGACGTTTCCGGTCGCCACCAAGAGGTCGGCAGTCACTCGCTCAACGAAACCATCTTCCGTCGCTAGTCAGAACTCTCTTAAGGTATCTCCCTCTCGAATCGATGTATGTATATATGCTGTCTAACTCTCACCTCTTGACTCTCTTTTGCTTTACTTCTTCTCCGTCGGTTCCTTTTGTAGATGAAGAGGTTATTATTATTTTTATATTTTATATAAGAAAAAACAATCGGTTCCTTTTGTAGATGAAAAGTTCTTAAATGCTAGCTGTCAAAAGTTCTTAATTGTGCAATGAAAAGTTGTTAAGGGTTATCTGTTTCACTCCTCTGTTTTATCTGTTTCACTCCTCTGTTTGCCGCCTGATTGTACCCTCCTTAGATATCATATGTAACCCTTTGTTATATTTTATTTTATTACTTTATATATTTAAATATTAATATATATGGAAACACAATCACGACATAACTATTTATATTTATTTGATCCCCTTTTTTTAAATGATATATCTAAAAATATAATTTTATTAATTAAATAATATAATTTTGATTTTATTCTTATTATTATATTACAAGTACAACTAATTATTAAATAATCTTTTAAAATATATATTAATACGATGAATATACAAGAAACTATCTAATTATTTGTATAGATTTTATTAAGCTTACTCTTTTTATTTATAAATAAATAATTAAAATATATAAAAAAGATCTTAAAAATTATAAAGTTTCAATTAACTGATTTTATATATATATATATATATATATATATATATATATATATATATATATATATATATATATATATATATATATATATATATATATATATATATATATATATATATATATATATATATGAAAACAATTTTGACCATAATGATTTTTTATATTAAAATCATCAAATAATTTTAATATAAATAAAAAATAAGTAAAAAAATCAAAATCCTACTAACCAACACCACTCACCACCCACCACCAACCATCACCATCACCACCACTACCAACCATCACCACCACCACCTGTCACCGCCACCCACAAAAACCACCACCCACCATCATCATCAAACCCTGCTACCGTCAACCGCAACCATCATCCACCACTCATCACCACCGACACCACCACTTGCCACCACCACCCACCACAACCATTACCCACCCACCTTCACCACCCATCACTACCACCCCCCATCATGATGACCACCAGCCGCCACTACCACCACCTACCACCCATCACCACCACCCGCCTCCACCACACATCACCACCACCCCCCCACCTACCCACCACCTGCCTCCACCATCTATCACCACCACCCACTACGACCACCACCACCTACCACCATCACTACCGACCACCGATCACCACCCACCTCCATCGCCCATCGCCACCACTAGACTCATCACCCACCAAAACTACCATACACCACCACCACCACATACTACCCACCACTAACCTACACCACCCACCACCTATCACTACTAGCCGCCACCACCACCCCACCCATCACACACCAAAACAACCACCACCCACCACCATTACTAACACCCACCACCCACCATCCATCACTACCACACGCCTCCACCACTCATCACCATAACTCTCCTCCACCACCAACCATCACCACCACCACCCACAAAAACCACCACCCACCACCATCATCAACCCCTGCCACAGTCAACCGCAACCGTCATCCATCACTCATTACCACCGACACCACACACCCACCACCACCACCACCACCACTACCACTACCCACCCACCTTCACCACCCATTACTACCACCCCCCATCATTATGACCACCAGCCGCCATTACCACCACCTACCACCCATCACCACCACCCGCCTCTACCAAACATCACCACCACCCCCACCCACCCACCCACCCACCACCTGCCTCCACCATATATCACCACCACCCACTACGACCACCACCACCTACCACCATCACTACCGACCACCAATCACCACCCACCTCCATCGCCCATCACCACCACTAGACTCATCACCCACCAAAGCTACCATACACCACCACCACCACCTACTACCCACCACTAACCTACACCACTCACCACCTATCACTACTACCCGCCACCATCACCCCACCCATCATACACCGAAACAACCACCACCCACCATCCATCACCACCACACACCTCCACCACTCATCACTATAACTCTCCTCCACCACCACCCATCAATCATTGATATCACCACCCATCACCCATTGAAACCACTACCACCACTACATGCAACCACCACCCACCAACCACCACTACCACCCACTATACCTCCACCCACCACCACTACCCACCATCATTACACGCCACCATCACCCCCACCACCATCTTAGCATCATCGCCTTCCACATTCCTTCCATAACGAACTTGGTATACTCATCACACTGTGATTGTGGTGGTGGTCGATTTCACCGGCAACAGAGAAGAAGAGAGGAATAGAGAAGAAGATTGGTTGTGGCGGGAAGCACGAGAGACCATAATTGTGGCTCCAGGTCAACACAATGAGAGGATCAAGGTTGTGTTCATATTCGTGGTTAGTAGCTAGCTAGACGACGACCAAGTTCGTTGCCGGTACTCCAGAAGGCCTAGTATAATATATTATAAGTAAAAAAAAATCATATATTAATATTAAGAAAAGATTATAATTTAAAATATAAATAAAAATAATAGTGAGATTATTTGACCCCTATTTTCAGGAAGCATTTTTGTATTTGTTTAATTTATTTTGTTTTTTACTTGTTAAACATAATAATAATAATAATAATAATAATAATAATAATAATATATGATATCATTGTTTTTTATTTAGTTATGTATTCCATTACATAATAACCTGTTAAAATGGACATGGTTTATAGGATGCAATTCGAATTAAATAAATGAGAATAAAGTCATGTATGTTTTCCATAAGATACAATTGATTATTTTAGTCAAATATGGAGAGTGAAAGTGAAATGTTATTTGTTTCTTCTTAAGTAGTCAATATCTTAATTCATCTTTACATAGACAAAAAAAATATTAAAAAAGTGGTTTAGCATTTTTGCCACTTGGAATAACATTTTGTATTATGCATGCATCATATTGCTTGTTAATTTATTATTTAAATTCCAGATGGATCGCAATACTTGGATGTATGAAATACCACGTGCTAGCAAAAAATATTTGGCAAGTTTGCTTGATTTTCTTAAAGTAGCTGAGGATGATCGGAAGAATAAAGGAGAAAGTCACATCTGGTGTCCTTGTGAAAAGTGTCAAAATTGTCATAAGTTTAATGATTCTTCAATAATACAAGAACATCTAATATGTGAGGGGTTTATGAGTGGGTACACACGATGGTCACGACATGGTGAACTGTTAATTGATAATGATATAACTGCTCCAGAGTGTAGTCATGATGAGGCTGATGGTCATTTGGATAGTGAGAGTTGTGATGGTTTAGATGACATGTTGCATGATCTGGAGGATAATGTTGCAGAAAAAGATCATCAAAAATTCCAACAGTTGTTTGAAGACTCTGAAAAACCATTGTATGTTGGATGTACAAAATTTACCAAACTTTCAGCCGTGCTAAAGTTGCTTAACTTAAAAGCAAACAATGGTTGGAGTGATAAGAGTTTCACAAGCCTATTAGAGATATTGCATGAAATGCTTCCCGAACAAAATGAGTTACCTATTTCATTATATCAAGCGAAGAAACTGGTGTGCCCAATGGGCTTGGAAATTGAAAGAATACATGCATGTCCAAACGATTGTATCCTTTATAGAAACGAGTACGCTGACCTACATGAATGTGTTACATGTGGAACATCACGGTATAAGCGAGAAAGCGAAACAGAAAAAAATAGTGATGTGACAAAGAATGGCCCCCCTGCAAAACTATTATGGTATTTTCCTATCATACCAAGACTTAAACGATTATTTACAAATGCCAAAGAAGCCAAACTATTGCGTTGGCATGCTGAAGATCGTACGATAGACGAAAATATGAGACATGTTGCTGATTCACCACAATGGAGGAATATTGATTCTAATTTTGAAGAATTTGGTAAGGAGATTAGAAATATAAGGTTTGGACTTAGTTCGGACGGAATTAATCCGTTCGGAAGCATGAGTAGTCGCCATAGCACATGGCCGGTTCTTCTATGCATCTACAATCTTCCACCTTGGTTATGCATGAAACGAAAATATATCATGATGACTTTGCTAATTCAAGGTCCAAAGCAACCTGGGAACGATATTGATGTGTATTTGGCTCCATTAATTGATGATATGAAGGAATTGTGGAACTCGGGCGTAGAAGTATATGATGCCTACATGAAGGAAAATTTCCAACTTCGAGCGATGATTTATTGCACCATAAGTGATTTTCCTGCATATGGAAACTTGTCAGGATATACTACAAAAGGAGGAAAGGCATGTCCTATTTGTGAAGATGACACATGCTCGTTATGGTTAACAAATTGTAAGAAGAATGTATTCATGGGTCATAGAAGGTCCCTTCCAGTAAAACATGTGTATCGTACACAAAAACATTTGTTCGATGGTAAAATTGAAGACAGAGTGACAAGACCACCAATGAAGGGAGAAGATGTATTATCACGAGTTAATGATTTGAACACTGTGTTTGGAAAGTGTTGTAAAAAACCCCCAAAAAATATTTGGAAGAAGAGGTCTATTTTTTGGGAGTTGCCATATTGGAAGCACCTGGAAGTCCGACATTGTCTTGATCCGATGCATATTGGGAAAAATGTTTTTGAAAGTTTGATAGGCTTGTTATTGAATATTCCTTGGAAAACGAAGGATGGTATCAATGTTCGGGAAGACTTGGTCGAAATGGGAATTCGGCCTGAACTTGCACCTGTTAAGAATGATGGAAAGCGTACGTATCTACCACCAACTTGTTATACCATGTCTAAGGCCGAGAAGACCAAATTTTGTAAATGTTTGCATGGGGTGAAAGTCCCATCCGGCTATTCTGCTAACATTAAAAAGTTGGTGTCGATGAAAGAGTTGAAATTGATTGGTATGAAGTCTCATGATTGTCATGTTCTGTTGACACATATGATTCCCATTGCAATTCGTGGAATAATGCCAGACGGTGTCCGACATGCAATCACAAAGCTCTGTTTATTTTTTAACATGATTCATTCGAAAGTGATTAACCCTGAGGTGTTAGATTCATGGCAACGTGATATTATCATCACTCTCTGCCAACTCGAGATATATTTTCCACCTTCCTTTTTTGATATCATGGTTCATCTAATATCCCATCTTGTAAGAGAAATTAAGGCTTGTGGTCCGATATTCTTACGACACATGTATCCATTCGAGAGATATATGGGTTTCTTAAAAGGGTATGTAAGGAACCGACATCGACCAGAAGGAAGTATTGTTGAAGGATATGCTACAGAAGAGGTAATTGAGTTTTGTACAAGCTATTTAAAAGGTGTGAAAAGTATAGGGGTTCCACATTCTCGACATGAGGGAAGACTTGAAGGTGTTGGGACAATTGGATTGAAGATGGTAGTTCCAGACAGAAACAGTTTCCACATTGCACATTTTACAGTCTTACAACACATGACAGTGGTTGCTCCATACATAAATGAGCACAAGTTACTGTTAAAAGCAAATAATAAAAATAAGAATGATAGATGGTTGACCACTGAGCATAATAAAACTTTTTCACAATGGTTGAAAGACAAGGTGAAACAAAGTTATGGCGGAGAAAACATGGATCCGTTAGTAGTGGAGTTGGGGAACGGCCCACAACATGTTGTTGCAACATACCAAGGCTACGACATTAATGGGTATACATTTTATACTAAGAAGCAAGATGATAAAACTACGCATCAAAATAGCGGGGTTACGCTAATAGCATCATCGACAGAATTTTATAGCACAAATCATGAAACAAGGTCGAGGATCGCTAAAAATTCTTATTATGGTGTCATCCAAGAAATTTGGGAATTGAATTATAATTCCTTTGCTATAGCAATGTTGAAGTGTAAATGGGTCGACAATCGACAAGGTGTTAAAATTGACAACGACGGTTTCACACTTGTTGATCTTTCCACAGACGGTTATGCATCTGAACCATTCATCCTAGCAAAACAAGCTACCCAAGTATTCTTCGTGGAGGACCCAAAAGATTCGACATGGCAGATTGTCTTGCATGGTAAACGACGTATAGTTGGCATTGAAAATGTAGTGGACGAGGAAGAATACAATCAGTTTGATGAACTACCCCCATTTTCTATCGGTATCCCATCTACAGATGTCGATATTGATGATACTGCTTATTTAAGATCAGATCACAATGAAGGATTATGGATTGCAAAAAAACGCAAACGGAAAGCAAGAAAGGTAATAAACTATTTATCTGTCGTGAAACTAAAAAAAGTGATTATAAATTTTTAGTACTTTATAATAACAATTATTACAATTTGTATTTTTGCAGTAACACGTCAGGAGAAAAGACATTAAAATGGAAAATAATGGAAGATGCTTGAACATGATTCAAATTATTTTTAGAATTTTGGTAAGTTATAAATAATTCTAGTATTTTTGGTTAAAATATTATATTATTTTCATTGCACTAGTAAACTACGTTAAAAAAAGCGCTATAAATATTTATGTGTATGCATGTAGATATGTATGTATACCTTTATAATATTAATATTTATAGATATAGTATAAGGATTACTTGGCTATTAAAAAAAAAAAAAAAAAAAAAAAAAAAAAAAAAAAAAGGAAAACGTACACTTACGATATTTATTACTTTTATAATCATTAATTAACACCTTTATTTATTATGAGTATACCGATGGTTATATGCCAAAGGTACTCATAATTTTTCTTAAATCCTAATATTCTTTTCAATATCACATAAAAATGGGTGTGAGTTCCAGTTGCTCCACGATCAAAATTTTGAGGAAAACACTGCTAATTTTTGAGAAACCAGTACCCCATGATCCATTAGATCATGGTAGGAGCAATTTTAGGCGCGCATTTTTCCCCGCTAAATTCAATTTTAGGGTTTAACACTTGAGAATGCAGTTGACGGATCAAAGAAAATTCTCTGAGAGCATCGAAGAGCATACCACAGTGACGAAAGCAAAGAGCAGTTCAATCGATTTGTGAGAACAGGTAATTCTTCTAATCATCATTTTCCCCCGTTTCGTGAACGAAACCCAAGATACAGGCACAAATTAGTGTCATACTATCAAACTTTTTCAAGTTCTTTTCTTTCCTGGTTTCTGTGCATATAACAAATTGTAACTTCGCACTTTCAAGTTAGCGATGTAGTATTTTGTTACAGAAAATATAAATGAGAATTGGTATTCCGGTTCGACCCAAATGACTTCAAAGATGGATTACCGTGTATTGTTTGTATATTAGAGCTCGATGAAGGAGAAAAAACTCAGAATTCTACTGTAGCCATGGATTTCATGTTGAATGATGCATTGATATGTGGTTTCATTCACATTCAACTTGCCCTATGTGCAGAAACCCTGTTTCCGATCAGATTGAAATTTCAGTCTGAGTATTTGTTTGAAATTCGTCAAACACAAGAAGAATCAACAGAAAATGGGGATTCACAAACTTTCCTAACAAATATCTTGTTCTGGGGATATTTAACTGAAGTTAGCATGCTAACTTCTCAATTTGAAGAAGCCAACAATCATCATCATACACCTATTTCAACTTCTTTCTTTTTCTTCACCATAATACACATTAACAATAACTTCCTTAATATGCATATCTGAAATTATGTTACTTGATTTTGTAGGCATACAATGGATCAACCACAAAGGAAAAAAAGAAGTGTGACACTGATAAGGGGAAACCCGAGAAACAAAGTGGATTTGGAAATTGAATTTGATGAGCTAGGCCAAAATATCGGAGCTACCCAATCTCAGTTTAGCAATTATTGTGGAGTCATGGTAAGGACGAGGATTTCTATCCTCATATTGCGTTGGGATGAAGTTCCTAAGGCTGAAGTTGATGAACTGTGGTTAAACATTAAGGTATTTGTGTGATCTTGTTAATTGTACTTTCATTTAATTGATACATTCATATATATATATATATATATATATATATATATATATATATATATATATATTACTAATATTTATTGTAAAAAAAACAGAAACATTGGAATATAGAAGATGATAGCCACAAAAAACAGGTACTAAAAATTTGCAATCAGGCATGGAAGGCTTACAAGAGCAGGCTTGTTACCGAATACCTAAAGAAGGGTAGAAATCCAGTACCTGAATATCCATACCTGGATGAGCCTACATGGAACGCTTTTGTTCAACTCAAAACATCACCGAGCTTCCAGGTTTAGCTCACTTTACCCCTCTTTATATGATAATAGGATATTGCAATGTTTCTAATTCTGCTACTTCTTTCCAGGAAATAAGCAGCAAAGCTACAGAGACTGCAAGGTTGAATAAGTATCCACCACGGATAGGCCCACGTGGTTATCGTGGTATGAAACCTCAATGGGAAAAGGAGATGGAGTCTGGTAATTCAACAGAGTTCCATAATATAAGAAGTGAACGTGCAAGGAATTTTATCCTTGCTAGGTTAAAACGTGATCCCACAGGGATGTACTCGTTACCTACTAATCTCTACCCCTTGGCATCTGACTTGGTAAGTTAAGTATTCATTTTGTAATGTTATCATTTATTTTAAAACTATTTAGAATTTAACTACCCTTGCAATTTTATTTGGACTAACAGATTGAAAAAGATACCCAATTATCTCATGGAGATTGGTTTCCTGGACCTGGAGAAGATGTGCTTACAGAGGTGTTAGGACCCGAGCATCCAGGTCGTACGAGGGCTGTTGGGCACAATGTTGGCTTGAGACAATCCATGCCTAGGGTTGATAAGAAAAAAAGGAAGAGCCATGATAAAAATACCTTTGAAGATATGAAGGAGAAGATGAGGATCGAGGTAGAGGCTATGATGGAGGCCAAAATGGAAGCCAAGATAGAAGAGATGAATGCTCAGATTGAAGAGATGAAAACATATATGCATCGGTTTCTCTCAAAAAATGAAGGCAGACACATTACCAGTCCGGTGTTGAAGAAAAATAGTGTCGTCTCTACTGTATCAGATGAGTTGGATGGGATAAAGGTAATCATCTGTTTTTTTCTTATATACAAGATATTTGATCATATATTAACATGTACATTATATGTTTGCAGACTCCTACTGCTTGCGAGTTAATGATACCATACGGTGCGATGAACCAGAAATGTGCAAAAGGGATGGTCTTTCCATATGGGAATGGACAAATACATTCAGTTCCTTTAAATGCAAATCATTTGAAGGTATCCATAGACAAGATCTATGATCAATATGATTGTATCCCTCTTCCTGTCTCGACCGAAGAAGCGAGTAAGCTGTATGATGTGCTTCATGGTATAGTTCAGTGGCCAAGGAATGCAATTAAGATCATTCAGGTACATAGAATTATCGTTAACATTGTTTAGTATTAGAGTAATAAATAGTTGTGCAAACATCTAACTTGTTAACAGCCCTCACAGATCAAGCTAAATGTTGAACAAGATAAAAGATGTTCCTCTCTACCGGTAGCTACCGACCCGGTAATTTCTGAAACCTTATTAGTTATTATATGCATATATGTTAAATTGTACCAATGTGTGATAATCAAACAATTTTTTAATGTGCATACAAAAACAAAGCAACCTCGCATAACCAAGAGTGTGCCAGCAATCTCAAAGGGTGTTGTGAAGAAGACCAAGCCAGCAAAGGAAAGTTTGATACCACATACTTCTAATAATCAAGTCGAGCTAGAAAAAATGCCCCTGGTCATGAGAAGAATGTATAAACGTTTGATGAATCGTGAAGCTCCTGGTGATGCGATTTATGTTGAAGCCGAACCAGGGATCCTTGGAGCTCAGAAAATTGAAACATACATTTACCCCGAGGAGATTTTACGCCTGTTGAATAAACAATGGCTTGATATTAGTGTCATAACTTGGTTTCAAATGTAAGTACAAACAACAATGTTTAAATTATTTTTGTTTATAGTATTTACATTTATAATGTATATTTTTTGGTTTGTAGCATGTTACATTCAATGCTTGAAACACATGGTGGGAATAAAGTGAACAAATGTGCTTTCATTTCCCCGAGTGAGATTCAGGCAACGATATGCGAGTCAAATGGTGAGGGTGTTGTAAGTTACATTGTCGATGCAATGCGCGTCCATGAAGACAAAGAGTTTTTTGTCGCACCCTATTGGCAAGGGTATTTAATCTTACTGCTTTCATTTTTATTGGCTTTATTTCTTTATTGTGTATACTAAATGTATTAACATTACTAGATTACATTGGACGCTGCTAGTAATCTGCCCTAACAAAGGCACAGGGTATATCTTGGATTCCCTAAAAAATTCGAATGAAAAGGCCGTGGAGAACTACATAGTCGTGAAATATGTCGAAGAGTAAGAAATCTTTTTGTATTTCCGACTGTTATTTCTTTCTATGGCTTTTTATTTATTTATTTTTTTCTAATCTTCATTTTAGGGCTGTTGCAAGTCTTAAGGAAGATATCGAGACAACACATCCAATGAATTGGACACTTGTTGAGGTAAAAAGTACTTCATGGGTACCCTGAACCTGCTTCTTCTTAATTTTTTTTATTAAAAACTGTTACCTGGAACACGGAACCTGTTCCATCATTGGATCAAAACCCTAGGTTCAAAGTAAAGTTCTTTAATCCTTTATTGTTCAAATTTGTAGTGCAACCAACAACCATCAGGTTGGGAGTGCGGTTTTTATGTCATGAGATGGATGTTTGAGTTCGTGTTGACTCGACAATATGAATTCCCAAACAAAGTATGTATCTTAAATCTTTGTGCAATTTGTCTAATATGTTAAAAATTATTTATTAAGTTATAATTTATTTTTTAACTTATATATAGAGCAACTGGAACGATAAAAATCCGTTTCCGGATTGGGTGTTAAATGAAATCATCGTTATGTGGAGTTCAAGGTTCGAGAGTAAGTATTTGAGTCAAGTTCCCCTTTGAAAGGTTAGTTATTCTTACCTAATTTTTTTATTAAATCATTTTACTTTAATGTACTTGATTATTATAACATTGCACTTACATTTAATTTTATACAACATTGTACCTAAAAAAACTCATGAAGACATTGTACTTTTAAAAATGAACCTATTGTAGCATCGTACTTTCAAATCTTTATCTTATTAGGACATTAAACTACGAAAAATATATATTGTAAAAAAAACTTTTAATTTGGAGGATCTTGCTATTATGTCATATATAACAATAGGAAGAAATGATAGTAGGATGTCTTAATAAACAAATAAATGAAACTATGTTGCTATTTCCTGCAATTATCTCTTTTTTTTCTCATGAAAGTTATATGTTCTCTTTTTTCCATTAGTTGCAACTTTTAGTTTCTTTTCTTCTCTTATGTGGCAGGTATGTGGCTGAAATTATGGAGTTTCACATCTACCAGATGCATCTATTTGTCTTTTTATATATTTAACTTTTGTTGATTAGGATGGACAAATTTGGATTATTGCAAATTATGTTTGAATTGGATATTGTTAATTTTAGAAATTAATGACTAATCATGCTTTTATTTTGACTTTTATATACATCCTGATTGTTCATGATATGTTTGTGTATAAATTATTTATAGACATGTTTTTTTTTATAGAAAACTGTAATTATTATGTTTAATTTATGAAATATATTTATTTAGAATGTCCTTAGGCAATAAGAAACTGTGGTTTAAAATATTTTAAAAAGAGTACGGTTACATTGAAAAAGTAGTATTCTATGTGTTTCGTTAAAGAATAAGGCTATTTTTAAAAAACCCTAAAACCGTATTTTATAATGATTATAGAGTATTGGTTTTGCAACCGTATCATATTATCTAAAAAACCGTACTTTATGATGATTGTAGAGTACGGTTTTGCAACCGTACTGTATTATCTAGAAAACCGTACTATATGATGATTATAGAGTACGGTTTTACAACCGTATTGTATTACATGTTCGAATAGGAAACCCCCCTTATAGAGTACGGCTGCAAAACCGTATTCTATGCTTCGTTTTAACAGTATTCTATGTGTTATTTTGTAGTAGAGTCGTGTGAAATGTATCACTATAATCCTTTTTATCTAAACTGTAGATTTATTATGTAATAACATAGTTTTTATAATCATATTTAATATATTAATCATTTAATTTTTTTTTTTTGACAAAACAGTGTTTGCAGTCAATCCAACATAATCAAATCCACATTTTAATTTTATAATCCGTTCAATCTAATTTTTCATAATATAAATTAGTAACAAAAGACTTGTATTTTATTTTTTAGAGTAAATTACACGAATGGTCCCTATGGTTTAGGATAATTTACGCCTTTGGTCCCCAACTTATTTTTTTAACTCGGAAGGTCCCTACTGTTTGTTTTTGTTACGCGCTTGGTCCCTATCCTACCTAAAAAAAGTACTTTGCCCTTGATTTTTTAATTTATTTAAATAAATATGCCCTCAACCTCATCTCCCTCACCTTACCTTATCCACCCCATCATTTTTCTCTATTTAAATAATAGTATTTTTAGGTAAGATAGGGACCAAACGCGTAACAAAAACAAATAGTAGGGACCAAGCGCGTGACAAAAACAAACAGTAGGTACCTTCCGAGTTAAAAAAATAAGTTAGGGACCAAACATGCAACTTACCCCAAACCATAGGGACAATTCGTTTAATTTACTCTATTTTTTATGATAATGTGGATATGGATTTGGTAGATGAAGGGTGAGAGTGGGAAATAACCTGCGAAGGTCTCATGTTGTTGGTCGACGCTTTTTCGCTTTTATAATCAGATTGCTGCTTACTTGATTTGATTCCTTCTTTCATTTTTTTATCTTCTTGTCCAAATTTGTAAAGGGAATATTGAACAGTAAAGAAATCCAAATACAAAAGAAGATATGGGTCGATATCTTCACTCTTTATCTTAATTTTTTTTTTTTTGATATATTATAAATAGCTTTCATTTTTTTATTTTAATATATTATAGACATAATAACTATTCTAAAGTAAATTATGATGGATTATCATCATGCTATGGTTATGTCAAGTAATGTGAACGCTGGATGATAATCATCGACAAGAATATCATGGATTATCATCAGGCTATGATGTTTTATCCGGATGATGGGTGATGATCGATCAGAAAGAGAGTCACCAAATGACTATCATTTGGATATGGTAAGAAATATTGTTCACACAAGCCACATTGTACACCTGCATTGGTCATTGGTTCATTTGGATCAAAAGGGAATGTAGAGGTTGAAAGAAGGTATTTTTCCCTTATGTCATCGATCTTATTATACTCTCACAATCAAATAATTACATGTGAATAACCATGGAAACACATTAGGACCGAAATATAGACCAAGAAGGGACCTGAGTAAGCTATAAACAATATCAAATTACATTTACATAATACAAATTAACACCACCCCGACTCCCCAAAATATAAACCAAGGAGGGAGTCCCCTAATGAAGATGATGACATATTATAAAGTGTAGGGACATATAGACATCAACATGACCCAATGATACTTATTCATGTTTAAAAAAATATCTATCTCAATATGCTTAGCTTTAATACTAGAGCGATAAATATATGTTGGAATTTGGATACCCATGATAATACGTTTGTACCCATAAAAACACAATGTCCATATGTGGACCATTAAGTCATGGGACACTAGCCCCACTTGTTCGTCTTAGTAGGCGATAAGTCTAGTAGTTGATGAGACATAAAGTCGAAGATTGTGATCAAGAGTGCTTAAAATGTATCATCAAATGTGTTTTGAGACATTAAAATGGGTTTCTTAGAGATCATGCATAAATAAACAAATTTGTTGCACGCCATATTTCAAATTGGGGTGAGTGAAAACCAGATATTTCAAAGCGTTGACAATGTTATGATACAAGGTGATATGTGCAACTAGAAGGCTATCAACTGCATGGTACGTTTGTAATTAAGAATATTGGCTAGCTTAGGATATTAAAGGAATATTTTTGTTGACAAAGAGCTTTATTTATTGGTCTAAATTTAAGATGTTGGGAGCATTATCTAATATAGTAGGAATTTGTGATTTGTTCTAATTACAAGGCCTAGAGTTACTTTCATACCCAAAAACATTTGAACAAATACACTCAAGGTGGGTGAGCTTCCTAGAGAGATTTAACTTTATGATCATAAACAAGTCTAAAGCTTCCAATCTAGTAGTTGATGCACTTAATAGGAGAACAACCATTCTAGTTACTACCAATAATAAAGTGATCGGATTTGAATCATTAAAGGAACTACATGAAACTAACGATGATTTCAAAATAACATCGGAGGAGAGAAACATGAAACAACATCAAGTATAATTACTTATACTCAAGGGGGTACCTATTCAAAGGAAATCGCTTGTGCCTTCTAAGGATTTCTCTCAGAGAGAAAGTAATCAAATACACACATGTTGTTTAAGAGGACATCTTGGCATAGATAAGACAACTTTCTGCAATATAAAAAAGTACTTTTGGCAACAACTAAAACAAGATGTAGGTAGTTTTGTCCAAAGATGTATAGTGTGCCAAGAAAGTAAAGTAAATGATCAAAACACAGGCCTTTACATGTTATGCTTGTTCCATTTTGTCAATGGGAAGACATTTCTATGGAGATTGTTTTGGGCCTTTGTGACATACTCATTTTCACGGTCAAAAAAGACATTTTATTTATGCTTATTTTAAAACAAAGTTTGTTTATAAATGCAGAATTTTGTCCCATAAAAAGTATTTCCGAAGAAAAATGTTTCATTGATTATTAAAACTTAGGATGCCATAACATATACAAGAAACATTAACATTTCTATATTGTTAGTACACTAGTACCATTTTTACATCGTTAGTACACTGGTATCAAGTCTACATCGTTAATACACTAATACCATTTATACATTGTTAATACACTAGTACTATTAAAGTCGTGACATCCTATTGTCATTTTCATCATTCATCGTACTATAGAATCTTATCAGTTTCATCTCTCATCATGCTTTAGCATCTCAACTTTCATCATACTCTGGCATCTTATCATTCTAATATCTTATTAATCCTCATTAGCCAGTGTATTATATTCATGGAAATACATATACGACATAACTCATATAAAATTTATCTTTATAATATTTCATCTAACACATAACATCTTTGTACATAATCACATATATCATTCAATTAGCTAAATACTTCATATCTATGTGTAAGATGAAAGTAGCTATGTACTCACTTGTTAAAGTGCATGAATGGAAAATTGCGCAGCGCTTCGCTTCAGCACTTAACTTTTCCTTTGATGTGACTTAGGTTCATATCACTAAGTTTTAGTTTTATATTCTTGGCGACTAATGATAATCTAGATTCCTCACTAATCTTAACATCTACATCAAGATCTATCAAGTAAGGAACAACCAGGTAGGATCATATCGGAGGTAGGATCATATCGGAGGTAGGGTCCGTTTGGTATACAAAGTATATTGTTTGTAAATCCCACTTTAAACACATCACTAAATCCAACCTAGACCTCATTCTCGTAATCAGCATAATGACTTGGAATTACTAATAAATCTTATTTATAAGTTCATAATAACGGCTATCAACATAAATATAAGTTACGATGAAAGCTATATGAGTGTAACTTAACTACAGAGATTTTCTAGCGAAAATTCAAAAATTACACCGGCAGAATCCCGAATTGAGAGCTTCCACATGTTGGGCTCTCAGGTACCCCAGAGCCTTGCTACTAACACTCCAAAAGCTTAGAAAACTAGCTCCTAAGAGAGAAAAACTGATTCAGAGAAAAAGGATATGAAAGGTTGTGTGCAAAAATGGTTGGGAAAGCACATCTATTTATAAGACATGGAGTGTGCTCTGCATGTCCCTTCTAGGTGCGCAATGCATGGTGGTCGATGTCGCTCATTTGGCCTTGTCACACATGTCATTCGTCTATTGGGGCCATATCATGCTTCTAGAACATGGGCACGCCTGCACGCTTTTCACATATTTCCAACTTGTCAAAACTTCGTATCTCCTTCATACGAGCTTTATTTTTGACGTCCTTTATATCCACTCGTAGCTATCGACGAGATCTACAATTTTAATTTAGACTCCGTCGGCTAAATCTCACTTTATTTTTAAATTTATACTCCCTCCGTCAAAAATTATAATCCATCTCTTCTTTTTGGTTTGTCCCAAAATAATATTCCACTTCTAAAAATAAATAACATTTTTACCAAAATACCACCTCATTATTACTTAACCAACTAAGTATTCAATGGAACATCAAATGCAAAGTAAGGACAAAACTGTCATTTATTGTATAAAATTAGTGGTAATTAATGCTTCCTTAATCTGTGTGTTTTTTGTTTGTCGACAATAATTTTGGGACGGATGGAGTATTTTTCACATGCTTAGACTATTAAAGTCCGTTAAAAATTCATAACTCTCTCATCTGACATCCGTTCTCGACTATCTTTATACTGACGGATTCCTATCAACGAGGTCTTCAATTCTCGTTTAGATTGTTTCGACTAACAATCAACCAATATAAAATTCGATTTCTGTGCTAACAAAATTATGCTGAAATATTAGAAAAATCTTAACTTCCTCTTACGAAGTCAGATTTAGATGTTCTCTATATGCACAAATTTGTTTATCAATATATCTACTGCAAGACTTGTAATATGTAATCTTCAACATGCACGACTAACGATTATCTTACTCGAGGGTCCAAGTTATAATAATTACTACATATTATACCTTAAATGAATAGCCTGAAGTTGCGGGCGTTACAACCTTCCTATGACCCAAAGAGGGGTGGATTCAGTGTGTAAGGTTGTATACCGGTTTTTTCAAAGATTACTAACTTTATACCTTACAAAAAGACTTTTGATGCCAAAAATTAACCAATATTTTCTTTCATGAGGTTTTTTGTTTGTATGGTGTGCCCTAATCCATAAACTCTGACTGAGACAGTATTTGGTTGACTCTTTGGCAATATTTTGGTAGAGAAGTCAACTTTAGTAGCATAACTTATCCACAGTCTAATAGGCAACTGAAGTTGATAACCACATACTTGGATGTCATTTAATGCTTATGTCGTCAGAAGTCAAATTGTAGGATACGACCTTGGCCCAATCAATTCACTTATGAAATCATAATTTACACTTTGATTGAGGTTTCCCCATTTGATGTAGTTTAGAAACCCCTCCAAGGCAGGTAATGGATTTGGTCGAGTTACCTGGGAAACATGAAACATAACCAACAAACTTGTTGAATACATATATAAGACTCATGCAAAATTGAGAGAGAATATCACCCAATCTAACACAAAGTACAAGGCAACGATTGATAAACATAGGCTCCCTAAGATTTATGAAGTGGGATAGGAGTTGATGGTTTGCCTTTGCCATGGGAGATTTCTAGTAGAGGCATATAGTAAGCTGAGTCAATGAAATTATAGTCCATACAAAATGTTATGAATGATTATTGATAACGCCTACGTTATAGATCCGCCTACCTCTATGTCCATATCCAAAACCTTCTCGCAATAGGTAGTTGTATATCTTAAGAACTCAAGATTGAGTTCTTCTAAAGTTAGGTGAATGATGTGGAGCATATAGAAGACCTGGATGAGCATTTATTAGTATTGAACATCGGTTGGTTTGGGTTGTTTTAGGGTAAAACCGTACCCGGATTGATGAGTCTCATTTTTAGATGGGTTCAATTTTGGGTTTTGTGGGTCGGTTTTTCGGTTTGAACCCATTTTCCATCAATTGTAAATAAAATAAAACAAATTCAGCCAAAATTAATACCAAACAAAAATAGTAAAATCATTTAAATAAACTAATAAAGATTAAAAGTTAACAAGTTTAAATAAACATAGAAAGATTAATAGAAAAATAGTTTAAAAAACTAAGAAATATTAAAAGTTTAAACTAGTTGATGAGTTTTAGAGTTTAAACTCGTTAGTTTTTGTTCAGTTTTTAAACTATCAGCTAGTTATGCTTTAGTGAGTCGGGTTTTAATGTTCAAACCGAACCTAAATCAAATTTTATAGTTCTGAGAAATCTAAACTCATAACCATTGGTTTGGGTTCGGTTTTAGTCTTTGTTGTTTTTTTAGTTTTGGTTTTGCTTCATTCCTAGCCTTTATGGACAAATGAAAACAAGACGAACAGATCTAAAAGAAGCCCAACTTAAAACATATGTAACCTTTAAACTTGTGGCAGACCCTATTAGGGGCAAGGGGAGGCCACCCCCTCCCCTGGTTTAAGCTTTTGAATGTATAGGATTGTATCCCAAGGAGTTTTAAATAGCAAATTAAGCTGCCATAGATGTATCCCATTCATGCATTTTAGAAATTGTCATAGAAAGTGTTCCTACATAAACAAGCATCTTATTCAAGCATTTAAGCAAACACTTGGAGTATTACATGTAGATGTGATAGACTACTAAGAAGTATACATACATGGTAATATGAGAATCTAGGTAGGTCTGATCGATTATAATCCATCAAATTAAAAAGAAAAATATTTGTTACATGTGTATAGCCAAGAAAGTTAACGGGTGACAGACCATACTTTACATCAACATTAAAACTATATACATCTACCAACTCTATTCCATGGATGAACTAAAATCCTAACCCGGTTTAAGCTTTCGAATACCATATACCTTGTATATCTCTATGGGACTATGGTGAGAATTTGAACCCAAGAGTTGGTGATAGATAAAATGATGATAAATTCCTCATTTTTAGTGTAAAATGAGGTAACTTAAGGAGTTAATTCATAGCCCACCAAATTTTTTAGGATTATAGTTCATCCATGGAATAGAGCTGGTAGATGTATTTAGTTTTAATGTTGATGTAAAGTATGGTTTATCACCCATTAGCTTTCTTGACTATACACATATAACAAATATTTTTCTTTTTAATTTGATAGATTATAATTGATCACGCCTACTTAGATTCTCATATTACCATGTATGTATACTTCTTACTAGTCTATCACATCTACATGTAATACTCCAAGTGATTCCTTAAATGCTTTAATAAGGTGCTTATTTCTGTAGGAACATTTTCTGTGACAATTTCTAAAATGCATGAACGGGACACATCTATGGCGGTTTATGTAACGCCTGGGTTTCAGGGCTAAGCATTTTTGTCAATGTAATAGTCTAGGTCAACTCTTGTAACACTTTTTTTGAAGTAATAAAAATGAAATATTTGAGTATTATGTGAATTATGTGTATTTATGCGCTTATAATTTAATTATAAATGTATGATTAATAAATAATAAAAATAAGCGTCAAAATTAAAGTATAAGATAATCCCGATATCTCTACATAAAGTTGTATAATATGTCTCAAGGTTTTCGTACATATAAAGAATGCCGAAATCCGAGTTATAACGAAAAAATTATGACCCGTCGAAGTTTTACGGCAAAACCGGCACGGCACCGGGAAGCGTAAATAGTGAATTTACGATAGAGCGAGATTTAGCCTTAGCAATCTAAACAAAAGTTGTAGAATATGTTAAACTAAGAGCATCGATAAAAAGAACGCCCAAATCTGACTTCGTATGAGGAAGTTATGATTTTTCTAAGATTCGGCTTAGCAGTGCACGACCCGAAACTCGAATTTTAGTTCGAGCGGTTTTTGGCCTACGCAACCTAAATGAGAGTTGAAGATCTCATTAATAGGAACTCAACGGTAAAAAGATGGACGAAAACGGAGTTCGTATGAAGTAGTTACGAATTCTTCGCGGTCATTTAACAGTCTAAAGGCCTCCTACTGTTAAATTTGAGATCGGTCAAGAATTAGCTGACGGAGTCTAAACGAAAGTTGTAGAGTACGTCTTCACCTACGCGTGGATATAAAGAACGTCAAAAACGGAGTTCGTATGAACGAGTTACAAATTATAATAACATATTTACGTATTAAAATAAAGTATAAATCATGTATACGTACACATATATATACATATGTATATATCATTAGAAAGGTATCGACGATGCGGTCATTATAAGACTAATGTTGAGTTCTTTCGACATTAGTTTAGTACAAATATCATTAAATCCATTTATAATAGTATTATAGAGGGGTGTTTAGTTGTTTATATAACTAAAAGGTCATTAAGTAATTATGGAGGGTAGTTTTTGAAAATTCAATTAGTATAAATAAGAGCCTTGGGCTCTCATATTTCTTGCACCATTCTCTTGATTCAAGAGTCTTTCTCTCCTTATCCCCCGAGCATTTCGGTCCCTCGTGATTCGACTTCTCTTTCTGTAGCTTAGTATAGTAAGGTGAGCGCTGAAGCGCTGCACGAATCTTTCTTAGAAAGATTCAGCGACGAAGTTCTGCCCCTGCAGAGCCCGACTCCTAGCTAAAACCCCCTTGTAAGTAAGTTATGCTTACCTTATTTTAATATAGCTTATATTTAAAATTAGTATTGTTATTATGAACTTATAATAAATATTTGAGCTATTATTATAACTTATATAAGTGTCGTTATAATATTTTTTTTAACTACTCGCGGTACGGGGAATCTGGTTTAAAGGGCCGCATAGGGTTGTTGGATTTCAGAAGTGCTATATGCCAAAATGGTCCTGCCCTCCGGTGTTTTATGTCTGGCCCCTGTCTGTACATAGTGGTTGGAAAATATTGTTTAACGCTTATATAATAATAATAATACTAAGACTAATAGTTGGTCACGGTAAATATTAGACTAAAAATTTAGCGATAATAATGCTAGGTTTCGTCGAAGGAAAATAGAATCGTTAGAAGCAAGCGCTGCCCGATTTTGGAATCATCACCTTAACAAGTGAGTGCATAGTTACTTTCAGCTTACACATAGATATGAAGTATTTTATATAAATTACGTGCTATATGTGCATATTATCTGAATACTTGCTATCTATGCTAGATGAACATTGTTATACATGTTTTCAATGATTTAAACTGTATATGTATTTTATATCTACGAAAATGTTGGGGTAAAACATGGGTAGATGTAATAGCTGATGTGTGATAAAATGATGAGAGGCCTCGATGTTGATGTTGTTGTTTCTGTCATCTAGCGGAGTATGGATGACGACCACGGACTCTTCTAGACAGTCCAGTGGAACGCTAGCAGGCTCGCAACCTGTAGGTGTTTGTGAACGACGTGTTCACCGGTGTACTCCATCCCCCACATGGTTGCCTTTAGGACATTTATTGCTGAGGAATCCCCTTAGCAGTAGTGTCCGTCCCGATGATGATCCTTAGGCTAGGTCCCTTATGATAGGTGTTTAGGGACGTAAAGTGAGGATAACGGGAACGGGTAATCGGGTTATTGTTGATTGAATTAATAAACTTATTTATTGTGGGTTGAAAACCCTATGTGCTCACCAGGCTCCCAAGCCTGACCCACTCAGTTTTATGTATTACAGGTAGTGGCGCATGAGCATAGGTGTGATGTTTTGGACGAGGGATTACGGATATAGGCCTGTAGATATGAAATAATGTAGTAAGGCTTATATTGTACTGTTTATGCTTTTGATCTGTACGAACATGACATCCCGAGTCTTTTAATGAAATACATTTCTATGGAAATGCTTTTGATAAATCTTTATCATATTTTTGTTTTGGGACAAATTCCGCAACACTTTCATTTAAAATGTAACTCTGATTTTTAAACAAAGCATAAACAAACCGGTCTTTTGTGGCCGTGATTTTGGGGATGTCACAGTTGGTATCAGAGCATTAGTTTAAGCGAACTAGGAATTTGTAGGATTTCTAGACTTAAACTTAGAATGCTAAGCGATGATTGTGAGGTGTGAGCACTAGCTTATTTTAGGAATTGTGCCTAAAATGCTTTTATGTGCTAAATGCTTTGTGCATAATATGCTGTTAATTGTTCGGATCTATGGTCTGTTGCCGACCGGATCTGGAAACCTTATGTGTTTAGGATTCTAAACGTACGACTACGATATTAGAACTAGCATGTAAACGTTTCGGAGTGATAAGGACGATTTAAAACGTCTATCCTAAATAAAGATCTAAATTCACCTTATTCGGTGTATAGATCAAGATGGCAATGACCCGTAGTGGAAACGTGAACGCAAATGGAGGTAGGAACCAACCCCCAGTGGTTCAGCAAATACCTATTGTTGCAGAAGTTGCACCTGAGCCAGTCACCATGGCTGGAGTTCAAGCCATGATTCAGGCTATGCTAGCTGAACAAAGGGAAGAAATGAGACGGATGCTCCACGAAAATAGGGACGGACCTACCATACATGTTGAACCGACGGAGCCAGTTCCCGAGCCATCTGAGGAAGGGAACTATAGCCGCCAAGTGAGTCAAGTAGGGACTCAAGGTGAGCAAAAGGATGGCCCAGAAGGGAGAAACAACAAGGATGGGCGGATGTACAAAAATTTCTTGGGTGCGAAACCACCAAGTCTCTTAGGAAGCCCAAAGCCTGTTGAGATTATGGACTGGATCTCCGAGATGGAGATGGTGTTTGAGAGCTGCGACTGCAGCGAGAAGCAGAAGACTGTCTTCGCTGTGAGACAATTGAAAACTGGAGTCTTGAGCTGGTGGAAGCTATTGGCAGATACAATGCCACGGAGAGAAGCTCTGAAAATGTCATGGGATGAGTTCTTGGAACAACTGAAGGCGCAGTACTGTTCAGAGATAGACCTGATTGATCTGAACAATGAGTTCCAAAATTTGAAGAAGGGGAGAATGAGCATCGATGACTATGCTGCTGCATTTACGGAAAAGATGAAGTTGTTTCCATACCTAGTGCCAACCGAACTTTCCAAAATTGAGAAATTCGCAAACGGACTGCCGGCTGACTTTGGCCCAACAGTCAAGATGGCAACCACTCTGAAATCAGCTGTTCGAGCAGCTAAGAACATGGAGACCCAACAAAAGGAAAGAGGTCTGGAGAGGGCTGAGGTTGGTGAGAAACGGAAGTTCAATGGATCCTCGAAGTCCAACAAGAAGAGTAGATTCTCGAAGTCTGGTTCGAGGGGAGGAGGATCAGAAGCGAAGTGGTGTGACAAGTGCAAGAAGAAGCACTCTGGGAAGTGTGACGGAGGGGTCACTTGTTACAAGTGCAGAAAGCCTGGGCACTACGCCAATGAATGCACCCTCAACCAGAAAGCCTGTTATGGGTGCAATGAAGAATGGCACATTTTGAAGGACTGCCCGAAGAAGAAGGAGACAGGAAGACCCAACATACCACCGAAGCCGAAGGCGAGAGCCTTCCAGATGACGCTCGAGGCTGCAAAGGAGGCAGCAGACGTCGCTTCAGGTACCTTTCTTGTAAATGGTTTGCCTGCAAATATACTATTTGATTCCGGAGCCAACTACTCCTTTGTGTCGCATAAATTTGGTGGGAAATTAGCATTGCCTGTAGAAAAACTAGATAATGCCCTGATTGTAGAAGTTTCCAGTGGCAAATTCGTACCTGTTAGTAATCGTATTAGGAACATCGTCATTGACCTAAACGGAAACGAATTCCACGAAGAGCTATTACCCATAGAGTTAAACGGTTTCGACATCGTTTTGGGTATGGATTGGCTTAGCGCCAACGATGCTGAGATTCAATGCCGAAAGAAGATAGTAAAGGTAAACCCACCCGGAAAAGAATCATTTATGGTGTATGGGGACAAACGCATAGTGAATTCTGGAATCATCTCCCTGATGAAAGCCAGGAAATGTATGTCCAAAGGATGTGCATCATACTTGGCATTCGTAATCGATGCCAAGAAGGAGAAGAAAGAGGTGCAGAATATACCGGTTGTGTGTGATTATCCGGAAGTCTTTCCCGAAGATCTTCCCGGATTACCACCTGATAGACAAGTGGAGTTTCGTATAGACTTGTTACCAGGAACAACACCGATAGCAAAGGCACCTTACCGATTAGCACCGACGGAGATGAAGGAGCTCATGACGCAACTTCAGGAGCTGTTGGACAACGGTTTTATTCGACCTAGTTCATCACCCTGGGGAGCTCCGGTGTTATTCGTGAAGAAGAAGGACGGAAGTATGAGAATGTGTATAGACTACCGAGAGCTGAATAAGGCAACAATGAAGAACAAGTATCCATTGCCGAGGATTGATGACCTATTCGATCAGCTGCAAGGTTCGAGCTACTTCTCAAAGATCGATCTTAGGTCAGGATATCATCAGCTAAAGGTGAAAAAGCAGGATATTGAGAAGACTGCATTCAGAACGAGATATGGACACTACGAGTTCTTGGTTATGTCATTCGGGCTAACCAATGCTCCCGCAGCATTCATGGATTTGATGAATAGGGTTTGTAAACCATTCCTCGATAAATCCGTGATAGTGTTCATCGACGACATTCTCATCTACTCGAAAAGCCAAGAGGAGCATGGCAAGCATCTACGGGAAGTATTAGAAGTGTTGAAAAAGGAGAAGCTTTTTGCAAAGTTCTCCAAATGCGACTTTTGGATACGGGAAGTCCAATTCTTGGGTCATGTTGTTAACCAGGAGGGAATAATGGTTGACCCCGCAAAGATCGAGGCTGTAATGAAGTGGGAACATCCAAAGAGTCCCACGGAGATTCGAAGCTTTCTAGGATTAGCCGGATATTATCGACGATTTATCCAAGGCTTTTCTTCGATAGCTGCTCCATTAACAACTTTGACTCATAAAGGAGCTACGTATACGTGGAGTGAGAAACACGATGAGGCATTCGAGAAGCTAAAGAAGAAGTTATGTGAAGCACCGATACTTTCTCTACCCGATGGAGTCGAAGATTTCGCGGTTTATAGTGACGCTTCTGGAGTCGGGTTGGGTTGTGTTCTGACCCAAAGAGAAAAGGTGATAGCATACGCATCTCGACAATTGAAAGAGCACGAAAAGAACTACCCCACTCATGATCTGGAGTTGGCAGCGGTAGTTTTTGCCTTAAAGATATGGAGGCATTACCTCTACGGCACGAAGTGCAAGCTCTTCACTGATCATAAGAGTCTCCGGTATCTCTTTAATTAGAAGGAGTTGAACATGAGGCAACGACGCTGGCTAGAACTTCTCAAGGACTACGACTGTGAGATACTTTACCACCCAGGTAAAGCAAATATTGTTGCTGATGCTCTCAGTCGGAAAGTCAATCTGGAAAGGAAAAGGCCAAGAGCGTTAAGAATTGAAGTCGTCTCGACGATTGTCGAAAGTATCAGGAAAGCTCAAGAAGAAGCTTTAGAGAAAAATGACCGAAAGGAAGAACGTTTGGGAAGAACGTTAGTGTTTGGTACAAACAGTCGAGGACTGAAGGTATTCCAAGATCGAATTTGGGTACCTAAGACGGGAGGAATAAGAGATCTTTTGATGGAAGAAGCACACAAGACCATGTACTCGATTCATCCCGGTAGCACTAAAATGTATAGGGACCTAAAACCCTACTACTGGTGGCCGACGATGAAGCTCGATGTTGCGAAGTATGTGGCTGAGTGCGTAACATGTGCGAGGGTTAAGGCACAACATTAGAAACCGTATGGGAGTTTGGAACCTTTACCTGTACCCATGGGTAAATGGGAAGACATCACCATGGATTTTGTGACTAAACTGCCCAGGACGTAGAACGGTCACGACATGATTTGGGTAGTCGTGGATCGTTTCACCAAGAGTGCACACTTCATAGCAGCCAACGAGAAGTGGTCTATGGATAAGCTCGCAAATGCTTACGTGAAGGAAATTGTAAGACTTCACGGTGTCCCTCTTACGATTGTATCAGATCGTGATAGTCGTTTCACGTCAAGGTTTTGGAGGAGTCTACAAGAGGAGTTAGGTACAAAGTTGTGTTTGAGTACTGCTTATCATCCGCAAACTGATGGTCAGAGCGAAAGAACGATTCAGACGCTGGAAGATATGCTGAGAGCATGTACCCTCGAATTCCAAGGGAATTGGGACGAGCACTTACCTCTGGTAGATTTTTCCTACAACAATAGTTTTCACTCGAGCATCAAGATGGCTCCTTATCAAGCCTTGTATGGGCAGAAGTGTCGTACGCCGTCTTGTTGGCTTGAAGCCGGAGAGAAGCAGTTTATGGGCCCCGAGATAGTCCATGAGACTGCTGAGAAGTTGAAGGTGATTAGGGAAAGGATGTTAGCAGCCCAGGATCGTCAGAAGAGCTATGCTGACAAGAAAAGACGACCGATAACCTTCGAAGATGGGGATTCCGTTTTGCTTAAAGTCTCACCGTGGAAGGGACTTATAAGATTCGGGAAACGAGGAAAGTTGAGTCCAAGGTTTATTGGACCATTCAAAGTTCTTCAGAAGATAGGGAACCAAGCTTACAAGTTGGAATTGCCCGAAGAACTCAATGGTATTCATAACACTTTCCATGTGTGTTATTTGAGGAAATTCACGGGAGATGTTCCCGACATAATTCCAATCTCAGAGTTAAGGATGGATGAGAATAAAAGGCTGATCGAAGAGCCTGAGGCAATTGTTGACCATAAGACTAAGAAGTTACGACGCAAGATGGTCGACTTGGTGCTAGTCCGATGGAAACATTCTAATGGGCCGAATCTCACTTGGGAAACAGAGGATGACATGATGAGTCGCTATCCACATCTGTTTGCTGATGCATGATTCCGGGACGGAATCATCCTAAGGGGGAGAGAATTGTAACGCCCGGGTTTCAGGGCTAAGCATTTTTGTCAATGTAATAGTCTAGGTCAACTCTTGTAACACTTTTTTTGAAGTAATAAAAATGAAATATTTGAGTATTATGTGAATTATGTGTATTTATGCGCTTATAATTTAATTATAAATGTATGATTAATAAATAATAAAAATAAGCGTCAAAATTAAAGTATAAGATAATCCCGATATCTCTACATAAAGTTGTATAATATGTCTCAAGGTTTTCGTACATATAAAGAATGCCGAAATCCGAGTTATAACGAAGAAGTTATGACCCGTCGAAGTTTTACGGCAAAACCGGCACGGCACCGGGAAGCGTAAATAGTGAATTTACGATAGAGCGAGATTTAGCCTTAGCAATCTAAACAAAAGTTGTAGAATATGTTAAACTAAGAGCGTCGATAAAAAGAATGCCCAAATCTGACTTCGTATGAGGAAGTTATGATTTTTCTAAGATTCGGCTTAGCAGTGCACGACCCGAAACTCGAATTTTAGTTCGAGCGGTTTTTGGCCTACGCAACCTAAATGAGAGTTGAAGATATCATTAATAGGAACTCAACGGTAAAAAGATGGACGAAAACGGAGTTCGTATGAAGTAGTTACGAATTCTTCGCGGTCATTTAACAGTCTAAAGGCCTCCTACTGTTAAATTTGAGATCGGTCAAGAATTAGCTGACGGAGTCTAAACGAAAGTTGTAGAGTACGTCTTCACCTACGCGTGGATATAAAGAACGTCAAAAAAGGAGTTCGTATGAACGAGTTACAAATTATAATAACATATTTACGTATTAAAATAATGTATAAATCATGTATACGTACACATATATATACATATGTATATATCATTAGAAAGGTATCGACGATGCGGTCATTATAAGACTAATGTTGAGTTCTTTCGACATTAGTTTAGTACAAATATCATTAAATCCATTTATAATAGTATTATAGAGGGGTGTTTAGTTGTTTATATAACTACAAGGTCATTAAGTAATTATGGAGGGTAGTTTTTGAAAATTCAATTAGTATAAATAAGAGCCTTGGGCTCTCATATTTCTTGCACCATTCTCTTGATTCAAGAGTCTTTCTCTCCTTATCCCCCGAGCATTTCGGTCCCTCGTGATTCGACTTCTCTTTCTGTAGCTTAGTATAGTAAGGTGAGCGCTGAAGCGCTGCACGAATCTTTCTTAGAAAGATTCAGCGACGAAGTTCTGCCCCTGCAGAGCCCGACTCCTAGCTAAAACCCCCTTGTAAGTAAGTTATGCTTACCTTATTTTAATATAGCTTATATTTAAAATTAGTATTGTTATTATGAACTTATAATAAATATTTGAGCTATTATTATAACTTATATAAGTGTCGTTATAATATTTTTTTTAACTACTCGCGGTACGGGGAATCTGGTTTAAAGGGCCGCATAGGGTTGTTGGATTTCAGAAGTGCTATATGCCAAAATGGTCCTGCCCTCCGGTGTTTTATGTCTGGCCCCTGTCTGTACATAGTGGTTGGAAAATATTGTTTAACGCTTATATAATAATAATAATACTAAGACTAATAGTTGGTCACGGTAAATATTAGACTAAAAATTTAGCGATAATAATGCTAGGTTTCGTCGAAGGAAAATAGAATCGTTAGAAGCAAGCGCTGCCCGATTTTGGAATCATCACCTTAACAAGTGAGTGCATAGTTACTTTCAGCTTACACATAGATATGAAGTATTTTATATAAATTACGTGCTATATGTGCATATTATCTGAATACTTGCTATCTATGCTAGATGAACATTGTTATACATGTTTTCAATGATTTAAACTGTATATGTATTTTATATCTACGAAAATGTTGGGGTAAAACATGGGTAGATGTAATAGCTGATGTGTGATAAAATGATGAGAGGCCTCGATGTTGATGTTGTTGTTTCTGTCATCTAGCGGAGTATGGATGACGACCACGGACTCTTCTAGACAGTCCAGTGGAACGCTAGCAGGCTCGCAACCTGTAGGTGTTTGTGAACGACGTGTTCACCGGTGTACTCCATCCCCCACATGGTTGCCTTTAGGACATTTATTGCTGAGGAATCCCCTTAGCAGTAGTGTCCGTCCCGATGATGATCCTTAGGCTAGGTCCCTTATGATAGGTGTTTAGGGACGTAAAGTGAGGATAACGGGAACGGGTAATCGGGTTATTGTTGATTGAATTAATAAACTTATTTATTGTGGGTTGAAAACCCTATGTGCTCACCAGGCTCCCAAGCCTGACCCACTCAGTTTTATGTATTACAGGTAGTGGCGCATGAGCATAGGTGTGATGTTTTGGACGAGGGATTACGGATATAGGCCTGTAGATATGAAATAATGTAGTAAGGCTTATATTGTACTGTTTATGCTTTTGATCTGTACGAACATGACATCCCGAGTCTTTTAATGAAATACATTTCTATGGAAATGCTTTTGATAAATCTTTATCATATTTTTGTTTTGGGACAAATTCCGCAACACTTTCATTTAAAATGTAACTCTGATTTTTAAACAAAGCATAAACAAACCGGTCTTTTGTGGCCGTGATTTTGGGGATGTCACAGTTGGTATCAGAGCATTAGTTTAAGCGAACTAGGAATTTGTAGGATTTCTAGACTTAAACTTAGAATGCTAAGCGATGATTGTGAGGTGTGAGCACTAGCTTATTTTAGGAATTGTGCCTAAAATGCTTTTATGTGCTAAATGCTTTGTGCATAATATGCTGTTAATTGTTCGGATCTATGGTCTGTTGCCGACCGGATCTGGAAACCTTATGTGTTTAGGATTCTAAACGTACGACTACGATATTAGAACTAGCATGTAAACGTTTCGGAGTGATAAGGACGATTTAAAACGTCTATCCTAAATAAAGATCTAAATTCACCTTATTCGGTGTATAGATCAAGATGGCAATGACCCGTAGTGGAAACGTGAACGCAAATGGAGGTAGGAACCAACCCCCAGTGGTTCAGCAAATACCTATTGTTGCAGAAGTTGCACCTGAGCCAGTCACCATGGCTGGAGTTCAAGCCATGATTCAGGCTATGCTAGCTGAACAAAGGGAAGAAATGAGACGGATGCTCCACGAAAATAGGGACGGACCTACCATACATGTTGAACCGACGGAGCCAGTTCCCGAGCCATCTGAGGAAGGGAACTATAGCCGCCAAGTGAGTCAAGTAGGGACTCAAGGTGAGCAAAAGGATGGCCCAGAAGGGAGAAACAACAAGGATGGGCGGATGTACAAAAATTTCTTGGGTGCGAAACCACCAAGTCTCTCAGGAAGCCCAAAGCCTGTTGAGATTATGGACTGGATCTCCGAGATGGAGATGGTGTTTGAGAGCTGCGACTGCAGCGAGAAGCAGAAGACTGTCTTCGCTGTGAGACAATTGAAAACTGGAGTCTTGAGCTGGTGGAAGCTATTGGCAGATACAATGCCACGGAGAGAAGCTCTGAAAATGTCATGGGATGAGTTCTTGGAACAACTGAAGGCGCAGTACTGTTCAGAGATAGACCTGATTGATCTGAACAATGAGTTCCAAAATTTGAAGAAGGGGAGAATGAGCATCGATGACTATGCTGCTGCATTTACGGAAAAGATGAAGTTGTTTCCATACCTAGTGCCAACCAAACTTTCCAAAATTGAGAAATTCGCAAACGGACTGCCGGCTGACTTTGGCCCAACAGTCAAGATGGCAACCACTCTGAAATCAGCTGTTCGAGCAGCTAAGAACATGGAGACCCAACAAAAGGAAAGAGGTCTGGAGAGGGCTGAGGTTGGTGAGAAACGGAAGTTCAATGGATCCTCGAAGTCCAACAAGAAGAGTAGATTCTCGAAGTCTGGTTCGAGGGGAGGAGGATCAGAAGCGAAGTGGTGTGACAAGTGCAAGAAGAAGCACTCTGGGAAGTGTGACGGAGGGGTCACTTGTTACAAGTGCAGAAAGCCTGGGCACTACGCCAATGAATGCACCCTCAACCAGAAAGCCTGTTATGGGTGCAATGAAGAATGGCACATTTTGAAGGACTGCCCGAAGAAGAAGGAGACAGGAAGACCCAACATACCACCGAAGCCGAAGGCGAGAGCCTTCCAGATGACGCTCGAGGCTGCAAAGGAGGCAGCAGACGTCGCTTCAGGTACCTTTCTTGTAAATGGTTTGCCTGCAAATATACTATTTGATTCCGGAGCCAACTACTCCTTTTGTGTCGCATAAATTTGGTGGGAAATTAGCATTGCCTGTAGAAAAACTAGATAATGCCCTGATTGTAGAAGTTTCCAGTGGCAAATTCGTACCTGTTAGTAATCGTATTAGGAACATCGTCATTGACCTAAACGGAAACGAATTCCACGAAGAGCTATTACCCATAGAGTTAAACGGTTTCGACATCGTTTTGGGTATGGATTGGCTTAGCGCCAACGATGCTGAGATTCAATGCCGAAAGAAGATAGTAAAGGTAAACCCACCCGGAAAAGAATCATTTATGGTGTATGGGGACAAACGCATAGTGAATTCTGGAATCATCTCCCTGATGAAAGCCAGGAAATGTATGTCCAAAGGATGTGCATCATACTTGGCATTCGTAATCGATGCCAAGAAGGAGAAGAAAGAGGTGCAGAATATACCGGTTGTGTGTGATTATCCGGAAGTCTTTCCCGAAGATCTTCCCGGATTACCACCTGATAGACAAGTGGAGTTTCGTATAGACTTGTTACCAGGAACAACACCGATAGCAAAGGCACCTTACCGATTAGCACCGACGGAGATGAAGGAGCTCATGACGCAACTTCAGGAGCTGTTGGACAACGGTTTTATTCGACCTAGTTCATCACCCTGGGGAGCTCCGGTGTTATTCGTGAAGAAGAAGGACGGAAGTATGAGAATGTGTATAGACTACCGAGAGCTGAATAAGGCAACAATGAAGAACAAGTATCCATTGCCGAGGATTGATGACCTATTCGATCAGCTGCAAGGTTCGAGCTACTTCTCAAAGATCGATCTTAGGTCAGGATATCATCAGCTAAAGGTGAAAAAGCAGGATATTGAGAAGACTGCATTCAGAACGAGATATGGACACTACGAGTTCTTGGTTATGTCATTCGGGCTAACCAATGCTCCCGCAGCATTCATGGATTTGATGAATAGGGTTTGTAAACCATTCCTCGATAAATCCGTGATAGTGTTCATCGACGACATTCTCATCTACTCGAAAAGCCAAGAGGAGCATGGCAAGCATCTACGGGAAGTATTAGAAGTGTTGAAAAAGGAGAAGCTTTTTGCAAAGTTCTCCAAATGCGACTTTTGGATACGGGAAGTCCAATTCTTGGGTCATGTTGTTAACCAGGAGGGAATAATGGTTGACCCCGCAAAGATCGAGGCTGTAATGAAGTGGGAACATCCAAAGAGTCCCACGGAGATTCGAAGCTTTCTAGGATTAGCCGGATATTATCGACGATTTATCCAAGGCTTTTCTTCGATAGCTGCTCCATTAACAACTTTGACTCATAAAGGAGCTACGTATACGTGGAGTGAGAAACACGATGAGGCATTCGAGAAGCTAAAGAAGAAGTTATGTGAAGCACCGATACTTTCTCTACCCGATGGAGTCGAAGATTTCGCGGTTTATAGTGACGCTTCTGGAGTCGGGTTGGGTTGTGTTCTGACCCAAAGAGAAAAGGTGATAGCATACGCATCTCGACAATTGAAAGAGCACGAAAAGAACTACCCCACTCATGATCTGGAGTTGGCAGCGGTAGTTTTTGCCTTAAAGATATGGAGGCATTACCTCTACGGCACGAAGTGCAAGCTCTTCACTGATCATAAGAGTCTCCGGTATCTCTTTAATTAGAAGGAGTTGAACATGAGGCAACGACGCTGGCTAGAACTTCTCAAGGACTACGACTGTGAGATACTTTACCACCCAGGTAAAGCAAATATTGTTGCTGATGCTCTCAGTCGGAAAGTCAATCTGGAAAGGAAAAGGCCAAGAGCGTTAAGAATTGAAGTCGTCTCGACGATTGTCGAAAGTATCAGGAAAGCTCAAGAAGAAGCTTTAGAGAAAAATGACCGAAAGGAAGAACGTTTGGGAAGAACGTTAGTGTTTGGTACAAACAGTCGAGGACTGAAGGTATTCCAAGATCGAATTTGGGTACCTAAGACGGGAGGAATAAGAGATCTTTTGATGGAAGAAGCACACAAGACCATGTACTCGATTCATCCCGGTAGCACTAAAATGTATAGGGACCTAAAACCCTACTACTGGTGGCCGACGATGAAGCTCGATGTTGCGAAGTATGTGGCTGAGTGCGTAACATGTGCGAGGGTTAAGGCACAACATTAGAAACCGTATGGGAGTTTGGAACCTTTACCTGTACCCATGGGTAAATGGGAAGACATCACCATGGATTTTGTGACTAAACTGCCCAGGACGTAGAACGGTCACGACATGATTTGGGTAGTCGTGGATCGTTTCACCAAGAGTGCACACTTCATAGCAGCCAACGAGAAGTGGTCTATGGATAAGCTCGCAAATGCTTACGTGAAGGAAATTGTAAGACTTCACGGTGTCCCTCTTACGATTGTATCAGATCGTGATAGTCGTTTCACGTCAAGGTTTTGGAGGAGTCTACAAGAGGAGTTAGGTACAAAGTTGTGTTTGAGTACTGCTTATCATCCGCAAACTGATGGTCAGAGCGAAAGAACGATTCAGACGCTGGAAGATATGCTGAGAGCATGTACCCTCGAATTCCAAGGGAATTGGGACGAGCACTTACCTCTGGTAGATTTTTCCTACAACAATAGTTTTCACTCGAGCATCAAGATGGCTCCTTATCAAGCCTTGTATGGGCAGAAGTGTCGTACGCCGTCTTGTTGGCTTGAAGCCGGAGAGAAGCAGTTTATGGGCCCCGAGATAGTCCATGAGACTGCTGAGAAGTTGAAGGTGATTAGGGAAAGGATGTTAGCAGCCCAGGATCGTCAGAAGAGCTATGCTGACAAGAAAAGACGACCGATAACCTTCGAAGATGGGGATTCCGTTTTGCTTAAAGTCTCACCGTGGAAGGGACTTATAAGATTCGGGAAACGAGGAAAGTTGAGTCCAAGGTTTATTGGACCATTCAAAGTTCTTCAGAAGATAGGGAACCAAGCTTACAAGTTGGAATTGCCCGAAGAACTCAATGGTATTCATAACACTTTCCATGTGTGTTATTTGAGGAAATTCACGGGAGATGTTCCCGACATAATTCCAATCTCAGAGTTAAGGATGGATGAGAATAAAAGGCTGATCGAAGAGCCTGAGGCAATTGTTGACCATAAGACTAAGAAGTTACGACGCAAGATGGTCGACTTGGTGCTAGTCCGATGGAAACATTCTAATGGGCCGAATCTCACTTGGGAAACAGAGGATGACATGATGAGTCGCTATCCACATCTGTTTGCTGATGCATGATTCCGGGACGGAATCATCCTAAGGGGGAGAGAATTGTAACGCCCGGGTTTCAGGGCTAAGCATTTTTGTCAATGTAATAGTCTAGGTCAACTCTTGTAACACTTTTTTTGAAGTAATAAAAATGAAATATTTGAGTATTATGTGAATTATGTGTATTTATGCGCTTATAATTTAATTATAAATGTATGATTAATAAATAATAAAAATAAGCGTCAAAATTAAAGTATAAGATAATCCCGATATCTCTACATAAAGTTGTATAATATGTCTCAAGGTTTTCGTACATATAAAGAATGCCGAAATCCGAGTTATAACGAAGAAGTTATGACCCGTCGAAGTTTTACGGCAAAACCGGCACGGCACCGGGAAGCGTAAATAGTGAATTTACGATAGAGCGAGATTTAGCCTTAGCAATCTAAACAAAAGTTGTAGAATATGTTAAACTAAGAGCGTCGATAAAAAGAATGCCCAAATCTGACTTCGTATGAGGAAGTTATGATTTTTCTAAGATTCGGCTTAGCAGTGCACGACCCGAAACTCGAATTTTAGTTCGAGCGGTTTTTGGCCTACGCAACCTAAATGAGAGTTGAAGATATCATTAATAGGAACTCAACGGTAAAAAGATGGACGAAAACGGAGTTCGTATGAAGTAGTTACGAATTCTTCGCGGTCATTTAACAGTCTAAAGGCCTCCTACTGTTAAATTTGAGATCGGTCAAGAATTAGCTGACGGAGTCTAAACGAAAGTTGTAGAGTACGTCTTCACCTACGCGTGGATATAAAGAACGTCAAAAACGGAGTTCGTATGAACGAGTTACAAATTATAATAACATATTTACGTATTAAAATAAAGTATAAATCATGTATACGTACACATATATATACATATGTATATATCATTAGAAAGGTATCGACGATGCGGTCATTATAAGACTAATGTTGAGTTCTTTCGACATTAGTTTAGTACAAATATCATTAAATCCATTTATAATAGTATTATAGAGGGGTGTTTAGTTGTTTATATAACTACAAGGTCATTAAGTAATTATGGAGGGTAGTTTTTGAAAATTCAATTAGTATAAATAAGAGCCTTGGGCTCTCATATTTCTTGCACCATTCTCTTGATTCAAGAGTCTTTCTCTCCTTATCCCCCGAGCATTTCGGTCCCTCGTGATTCGACTTCTCTTTCTGTAGCTTAGTATAGTAAGGTGAGCGCTGCACGAATCTTTCTTAGAAAGATTCAGCGACGAAGTTCTGCCCCTGCAGAGCCCGACTCCTAGCTAAAACCCCCTTGTAAGTAAGTTATGCTTACCTTATTTTAATATAGCTTATATTTAAAATTAGTATTGTTATTATGAACTTATAATAAATATTTGAGCTATTATTATAACTTATATAAGTGTCGTTATAATATTTTTTTTAACTACTCGCGGTACGGGGAATCTGGTTTAAAGGGCCGCATAGGGTTGTTGGATTTCAGAAATGCTATATGCCAAAATGGTCCTGCCCTCCGGTGTTTTATGTCTGGCCCCTGTCTGTACATAGTGGTTGGAAAATATTGTTTAACGCTTATATAATAATAATAATACTAAGACTAATAGTTGGTCACGGTAAATATTAGACTAAAAATTTAGCGATAATAATGCTAGGTTTCGTCGAAGGAAAATAGAATCGTTAGAAGCAAGCGCTGCCCGATTTTGGAATCATCACCTTAACAAGTGAGTGCATAGTTACTTTCAGCTTACACATAGATATGAAGTATTTTATATAAATTACGTGCTATATGTGCATATTATCTGAATACTTGCTATCTATGCTAGATGAACATTGTTATACATGTTTTCAATGATTTAAACTGTATATGTATTTTATATCTACGAAAATGTTGGGGTAAAACATGGGTAGATGTAATAGCTGATGTGTGATAAAATGATGAGAGGCCTCGATGTTGATGTTGTTGTTTCTGTCATCTAGCGGAGTATGGATGACGACCACGGACTCTTCTAGACAGTCCAGTGGAACGCTAGCAGGCTCGCAACCTGTAGGTGTTTGTGAACGACGTGTTCACCGGTGTACTCCATCCCCCACATGGTTGCCTTTAGGACATTTATTGCTGAGGAATCCCCTTAGCAGTAGTGTCCGTCCCGATGATGATCCTTAGGCTAGGTCCCTTATGATAGGTGTTTAGGGACGTAAAGTGAGGATAACGGGAACGGGTATTCGGGTTATTGTTGATTGAATTAATAAACTTATTTATTGTGGGTTGAAAACCCTATGTGCTCACCAGGCTCCCAAGCCTGACCCACTCAGTTTTATGTATTACAGGTAGTGGCGCATGAGCATAGGTGTGATGTTTTGGACGAGGGATTACGGATATAGGCCTGTAGATATGAAATAATGTAGTAAGGCTTATATTGTACTGTTTATGCTTTTGATCTGTACGAACATTACATCCCGAGTCTTTTAATGAAATACATTTCTATGGAAATGCTTTTGATAAATCTTTATCATATTTTTGTTTTGGGACAAATTCCGCAACACTTTCATTTAAAATGTAACTCTGATTTTTAAACAAAGCATAAACAAACCGGTCTTTTGTGGCCGTGATTTTGGGGATGTCACAGTTGGTATCAGAGCATTAGTTTAAGCGAACTAGGAATTTGTAGGATTTCTAGACTTAAACTTAGAATGCTAAGCGATGATTGTGAGGTGTGAGCACTAGCTTATTTTAGGAATTGTGCCTAAAATGATTTTATGTGCTAAATGCTTTGTGCATAATACGCTGTTAATTGTTCGGATCTATGGTCTGTTGCCGACCGGATCTGGAAACCTTATGTGTTTAGGATTCTAAACGTACGACTACGATATTAGAACTAGCATGTAAACGTTTCGGAGTGATAAGGACGATTTAAAATGTCTATCCTAAATAAAGATCTAAATTCACCTTATTCGGTGTATAGATCAAGATGGCAATGACCCGTAGTGGAAACGTGAACGCAAATGGAGGTAGGAACCAACCCCCAGTGGTTCAGCAAATACCTATTGTTGAAGAAGTTGCACCTGAGCCAGTCACCATGGCTGGAGTTCAAGCCATGATTCAGGCTATGCTAGCTGAACAAAGGGAAGAAATGAGACGGATGCTCCACGAAAATAGGGACGGACCTACCATACATGTTGAACCGACGGAGCCAGTTCCCGAGCCATCTGAGGAAGGGAACTATAGCCGCCAAGTGAGTCAAGTAGGGACTCAAGGTGAGCAAAAGGATGGCCCAGAAGGGAGAAACAACAAGGATGGGCGGATGTACAAAAATTTCTTGGGTGCGAAACCACCAAGTCTCTCAGGAAGCCCAAAGCCTGTTGAGATTATGGACTGGATCTCCGAGATGGAGATGGTGTTTGAGAGCTGCGACTGCAGCGAGAAGCAGAAGACTGTCTTCGCTGTGAGACAATTGAAAACTGGAGTCTTGAGCTGGTGGAAGCTATTGGCAGATACAATGCCACGGAGAGAAGCTCTGAAAATGTCATGGGATGAGTTCTTGGAACAACTGAAGGCGCAGTACTGTTCAGAGATAGACCTGATTGATCTGAACAATGAGTTCCAAAATTTGAAGAAGGGGAGAATGAGCATCGATGACTATGCTGCTGCATTTACGGAAAAGATGAAGTTGTTTCCATACCTAGTGCCAACCGAACTTTCCAAAATTGAGAAATTCGCAAACGGACTGCCGGCTGACTTTGGCCCAACAGTCAAGATGGCAACCACTCTGAAATCAGCTGTTCGAGCAGCTAAGAACGTGGAGACCCAACAAAAGGAAAGAGGTCTGGAGAGGGCTGAGGTTGGTGAGAAACGGAAGTTCAATGGATCCTCGAAGTCCAACAAGAAGAGTAGATTCTCGAAGTCTGGTTCGAGGGGAGGAGGATCAGAAGCGAAGTGGTGTGACAAGTGCAAGAAGAAGCACTCTGGGAAGTGTGACGGAGGGGTCACTTGTTACAAGTGCAGAAAGCCTGGGCACTACGCCAATGAATGCACCCTCAACCAGAAAGCCTGTTATGGGTGCAATGAAGAATGGCACATTTTGAAGGACTGCCCGAAGAAGAAGGAGACAGGAAGACCCAACATACCACCGAAGCCGAAGGCGAGAGCCTTCCAGATGACGCTCGAGGCTGCAAAGGAGGCAGCAGACGTCGCTTCAGGTACCTTTCTTGTAAATGGTTTGCCTGCAAATATACTATTTGATTCCGGAGCCAACTACTCCTTTGTGTCGCATAAATTTGGTGGGAAATTAGCATTGCCTGTAGAAAAACTAGATAATGCCCTGATTGTAGAAGTTTCCAGTGGCAAATTCGTACCTGTTAGTAATCGTATTAGGAACATCGTCATTGACCTAAACGGAAACGAATTCCACGAAGAGCTATTACCCATAGAGTTAAACGGTTTCGACATCGTTTTGGGTATGGATTGGCTTAGCGCCAACGATGCTGAGATTCAATGCCGAAAGAAGATAGTAAAGGTAAACCCACCCGGAAAAGAATCATTTATGGTGTATGGGGACAAACGCATAGTGAATTCTGGAATCATCTCCCTGATGAAAGCCAGGAAATGTATGTCCAAAGGATGTGCATCATACTTGGCATTCGTAATCGATGCCAAGAAGGAGAAGAAAGAGGTGCAGAATATACCGGTTGTGTGTGATTATCCGGAAGTCTTTCCCGAAGATCTTCCCGGATTACCACCTGATAGACAAGTGGAGTTTCGTATAGACTTGTTACCAGGAACAACACCGATAGCAAAGGCACCTTACCGATTAGCACCGACGGAGATGAAGGAGCTCATGACGCAACTTCAGGAGCTGTTGGACAACGGTTTTATTCGACCTAGTTCATCACCCTGGGGAGCTCCGGTGTTATTCGTGAAGAAGAAGGACGGAAGTATGAGAATGTGTATAGACTACCGAGAGCTGAATAAGGCAACAGTGAAGAACAAGTATCCATTGCCGAGGATTGATGACCTATTCGATCAGCTGCAAGGTTCGAGCTACTTCTCAAAGATCGATCTTAGGTCAGGATATCATCAGCTAAAGGTGAAAAAGCAGGATATTGAGAAGACTGCATTCAGAACGAGATATGGACACTACGAGTTCTTGGTTATGTCATTCGGGCTAACCAATGCTCCCGCAGCATTCATGGATTTGATGAATAGGGTTTGTAAACCATTCCTCGATAAATCCGTGATAGTGTTCATCGACGACATTCTCATCTACTCGAAAAGCCAAGAGGAGCATGGCAAGCATCTACGGGAAGTATTAGAAGTGTTGAAAAAGGAGAAGCTTTTTGCAAAGTTCTCCAAATGCGACTTTTGGATACGGGAAGTCCAATTCTTGGGTCATGTTGTTAACCAGGAGGGAATAATGGTTGACCCCGCAAAGATCGAGGCTGTAATGAAGTGGGAACATCCAAAGAGTCCCACGGAGATTCGAAGCTTTCTAGGATTAGCCGGATATTATCGACGATTTATCCAAGGCTTTTCTTCGATAGCTGCTCCATTAACAACTTTGACTCATAAAGGAGCTACGTATACGTGGAGTGAGAAACACGATGAGGCATTCGAGAAGCTAAAGAAGAAGTTATGTGAAGCACCGATACTTTCTCTACCCGATGGAGTCGAAGATTTCGCGGTTTATAGTGACGCTTCTGGAGTCGGGTTGGGTTGTGTTCTGACCCAAAGAGAAAAGGTGATAGCATACGCATCTCGACAATTGAAAGAGCACGAAAAGAACTACCCCACTCATGATCTGGAGTTGGCAGCGGTAGTTTTTGCCTTAAAGATATGGAGGCATTACCTCTACGGCACGAAGTGCAAGCTCTTCACTGATCATAAGAGTCTCCGGTATCTCTTTAATTAGAAGGAGTTGAACATGAGGCAACGACGCTGGCTAGAACTTCTCAAGGACTACGACTGTGAGATACTTTACCACCCAGGTAAAGCAAATATTGTTGCTGATGCTCTCAGTCGGAAAGTCAATCTGGAAAGGAAAAGGCCAAGAGCGTTAAGAATTGAAGTCGTCTCGACGATTGTCGAAAGTATCAGGAAAGCTCAAGAAGAAGCTTTAGAGAAAAATGACCGAAAGGAAGAACGTTTGGGAAGAACGTTAGTGTTTGGTACAAACAGTCGAGGACTGAAGGTATTCCAAGATCGAATTTGGGTACCTAAGACGGGAGGAATAAGAGATCTTTTGATGGAAGAAGCACACAAGACCATGTACTCGATTCATCCCGGTAGCACTAAAATGTATAGGGACCTAAAACCCTACTACTGGTGGCCGACGATGAAGCTCGATGTTGCGAAGTATGTGGCTGAGTGCGTAACATGTGCGAGGGTTAAGGCACAACATTAGAAACCGTATGGGAGTTTGGAACCTTTACCTGTACCCATGGGTAAATGGGAAGACATCACCATGGATTTTGTGACTAAACTGCCCAGGACGTAGAACGGTCACGACATGATTTGGGTAGTCGTGGATCGTTTCACCAAGAGTGCACACTTCATAGCAGCCAACGAGAAGTGGTCTATGGATAAGCTCGCAAATGCTTACGTGAAGGAAATTGTAAGACTTCACGGTGTCCCTCTTACGATTGTATCAGATCGTGATAGTCGTTTCACGTCAAGGTTTTGGAGGAGTCTACAAGAGGAGTTAGGTACAAAGTTGTGTTTGAGTACTGCTTATCATCCGCAAACTGATGGTCAGAGCGAAAGAACGATTCAGACGCTGGAAGATATGCTGAGAGCATGTACCCTCGAATTCCAAGGGAATTGGGACGAGCACTTACCTCTGGTAGATTTTTCCTACAACAATAGTTTTCACTCGAGCATCAAGATGGCTCCTTATCAAGCCTTGTATGGGCAGAAGTGTCGTACGCCGTCTTGTTGGCTTGAAGCCGGAGAGAAGCAGTTTATGGGCCCCGAGATAGTCCATGAGACTGCTGAGAAGTTGAAGGTGATTAGGGAAAGGATGTTAGCAGCCCAGGATCGTCAGAAGAGCTATGCTGACAAGAAAAGACGACCGATAACCTTCGAAGATGGGGATTCCGTTTTGCTTAAAGTCTCACCGTGGAAGGGACTTATAAGATTCGGGAAACGAGGAAAGTTGAGTCCAAGGTTTATTGGACCATTCAAAGTTCTTCAGAAGATAGGGAACCAAGCTTACAAGTTGGAATTGCCCGAAGAACTCAATGGTATTCATAACACTTTCCATGTGTGTTATTTGAGGAAATTCACGGGAGATGTTCCCGACATAATTCCAATCTCAGAGTTAAGGATGGATGAGAATAAAAGGCTGATCGAAGAGCCTGAGGCAATTGTTGACCATAAGACTAAGAAGTTACGACGCAAGATGGTCGACTTGGTGCTAGTCCGATGGAAACATTCTAATGGGCCGAATCTCACTTGGGAAACAGAGGATGACATGATGAGTCGCTATCCACATCTGTTTGCTGATGCATGATTCCGGGACGGAATCATCCTAAGGGGGAGAGAATTGTAACGCCCGGATTTCAGGGCTAAGCATTTTTGTCAATGTAATAGTCTAGGTCAACTCTTGTAACACTTTTTTTGAAGTAATAAAAATGAAATATTTGAGTATTATGTGAATTATGTGTATTTATGCGCTTATAATTTAATTATAAATGTATGATTAATAAATAATAAAAATAAGCGTCAAAATTAAAGTATAAGATAATCCCGATATCTCTACATAAAGTTGTATAATATGTCTCAAGGTTTTCGTACATATAAAGAATGCCGAAATCCGAGTTATAACGAAGAAGTTATGACCCGTCGAAGTTTTACGGCAAAACCGGCACGGCACCGGGAAGCGTAAATAGTGAATTTACGATAGAGCGAGATTTAGCCTTAGCAATCTAAACAAAAGTTGTAGAATATGTTAAACTAAGAGCGTCGATAAAAAGAATGCCCAAATCTGACTTCGTATGAGGAAGTTATGATTTTTCTAAGATTCGGCTTAGCAGTGCACGACCCGAAACTCGAATTTTAGTTCGAGCGGTTTTTGGCCTACGCAACCTAAATGAGAGTTGAAGATCTCATTAATAGGAACTCAACGGTAAAAAGATGGACGAAAACGGAGTTCGTATGAAGTAGTTACGAATTCTTCGCGGTCATTTAACAGTCTAAAGGCCTCCTACTGTTAAATTTGAGATCGGTCAAGAATTAGCTGACGGACTCTAAACGAAAGTTGTAGAGTACGTCTTCACCTACGCGTGGATATAAAGAACGTCAAAAACGGAGTTCGTATGAACGAGTTACAAATTATAATAACATATTTACGTATTAAAATAAAGTATAAATCATGTATACGTACACATATATATACATATGTATATATCATTAGAAAGGTATCGACGATGCGGTCATTATAAGACTAATGTTGAGTTCTTTCGACATTAGTTTAGTACAAATATCATTAAATCCATTTATAATAGTATTATAGAGGGGTGTTTAGTTGTTTATATAACTACAAGGTCATTAAGTAATTATGGAGGGTAGTTTTTGAAAATTCAATTAGTATAAATAAGAGCCTTGGGCTCTCATATTTCTTGCACCATTCTCTTGATTCAAGAGTCTTTCTCTCCTTATCCCCCGAGCATTTCGGTCCCTCGTGATTCGACTTCTCTTTCTGTAGCTTAGTATAGTAAGGTGAGCGCTGAAGCGCTGCACGAATCTTTCTTAGAAAGATTCAGCGACGAAGTTCTGCCCCTGCAGAGCCCGACTCCTAGCTAAAACCCCCTTGTAAGTAAGTTATGCTTACCTTATTTTAATATAGCTTATATTTAAAATTAGTATTGTTATTATGAACTTATAATAAATATTTGAGCTATTATTATAACTTATATAAGTGTCGTTATAATATTTTTTTTAACTACTCGCGGTACGGGGAATCTGGTTTAAAGGGCCGCATAGGGTTGTTGGATTTCAGAAATGCTATATGCCAAAATGGTCCTGCCCTCCGGTGTTTTATGTCTGGCCCCTGTCTGTACATAGTGGTTGGAAAATATTGTTTAACGCTTATATAATAATAATAATACTAAGACTAATAGTTGGTCACGGTAAATATTAGACTAAAAATTTAGCGATAATAATGCTAGGTTTCGTCGAAGGAAAATAGAATCGTTAGAAGCAAGCGCTGCCCGATTTTGGAATCATCACCTTAACAAGTGAGTGCATAGTTACTTTCAGCTTACACATAGATATGAAGTATTTTATATAAATTACGTGCTATATGTGCATATTATCTGAATACTTGCTATCTATGCTAGATGAACATTGTTATACATGTTTTCAATGATTTAAACTGTATATGTATTTTATATCTACGAAAATGTTGGGGTAAAACATGGGTAGATGTAATAGCTGATGTGTGATAAAATGATGAGAGGCCTCGATGTTGATGTTGTTGTTTCTGTCATCTAGCGGAGTATGGATGACGACCACGGACTCTTCTAGACAGTCCAGTGGAACGCTAGCAGGCTCGCAACCTGTAGGTGTTTGTGAACGACGTGTTCACCGGTGTACTCCATCCCCCACATGGTTGCCTTTAGGACATTTATTGCTGAGGAATCCCCTTAGCAGTAGTGTCCGTCCCGATGATGATCCTTAGGCTAGGTCCCTTATGATAGGTGTTTAGGGACGTAAAGTGAGGATAACGGGAACGGGTAATCGGGTTATTGTTGATTGAATTAATAAACTTATTTATTGTGGGTTGAAAACCCTATGTGCTCACCAGGCTCCCAAGCCTGACCCACTCAGTTTTATGTATTACAGGTAGTGGCGCATGAGCATAGGTGTGATGTTTTGGACGAGGGATTACGGATATAGGCCTGTAGATATGAAATAATGTAGTAAGGCTTATATTGTACTGTTTATGCTTTTGATCTGTACGAACATTACATCCCGAGTCTTTTAATGAAATACATTTCTATGGAAATGCTTTTGATAAATCTTTATCATATTTTTGTTTTGGGACAAATTCCGCAACACTTTCATTTAAAATGTAACTCTGATTTTTAAACAAAGCATAAACAAACCGGTCTTTTGTGGCCGTGATTTTGGGGATGTCACAGTTGGTATCAGAGCATTAGTTTAAGCGAACTAGGAATTTGTAGGATTTCTAGACTTAAACTTAGAATGCTAAGCGATGATTGTGAGGTGTGAGCACTAGCTTATTTTAGGAATTGTGCCTAAAATGATTTTATGTGCTAAATGCTTTGTGCATAATACGCTGTTAATTGTTCGGATCTATGGTCTGTTGCCGACCGGATCTGGAAACCTTATGTGTTTAGGATTCTAAACGTACGACTACGATATTAGAACTAGCATGTAAACGTTTCGGAGTGATAAGGACGATTTAAAATGTCTATCCTAAATAAAGATCTAAATTCACCTTATTCGGTGTATAGATCAAGATGGCAATGACCCGTAGTGGAAACGTGAACGCAAATGGAGGTAGGAACCAACCCCCAGTGGTTCAGCAAATACCTATTGTTGAAGAAGTTGCACCTGAGCCAGTCACCATGGCTGGAGTTCAAGCCATGATTCAGGCTATGCTAGCTGAACAAAGGGAAGAAATGAGACGGATGCTCCACGAAAATAGGGACGGACCTACCATACATGTTGAACCGACGGAGCCAGTTCCCGAGCCATCTGAGGAAGGGAACTATAGCCGCCAAGTGAGTCAAGTAGGGACTCAAGGTGAGCAAAAGGATGGCCCAGAAGGGAGAAACAACAAGGATGGGCGGATGTACAAAAATTTCTTGGGTGCGAAACCACCAAGTCTCTCAGGAAGCCCAAAGCCTGTTGAGATTATGGACTGGATCTCCGAGATGGAGATGGTGTTTGAGAGCTGCGACTGCAGCGAGAAGCAGAAGACTGTCTTCGCTGTGAGACAATTGAAAACTGGAGTCTTGAGCTGGTGGAAGCTATTGGCAGATACAATGCCACGGAGAGAAGCTCTGAAAATGTCATGGGATGAGTTCTTGGAACAACTGAAGGCGCAGTACTGTTCAGAGATAGACCTGATTGATCTGAACAATGAGTTCCAAAATTTGAAGAAGGGGAGAATGAGCATCGATGACTATGCTGCTGCATTTACGGAAAAGATGAAGTTGTTTCCATACCTAGTGCCAACCGAACTTTCCAAAATTGAGAAATTCGCAAACGGACTGCCGGCTGACTTTGGCCCAACAGTCAAGATGGCAACCACTCTGAAATCAGCTGTTCGAGCAGCTAAGAACGTGGAGACCCAACAAAAGGAAAGAGGTCTGGAGAGGGCTGAGGTTGGTGAGAAACGGAAGTTCAATGGATCCTCGAAGTCCAACAAGAAGAGTAGATTCTCGAAGTCTGGTTCGAGGGGAGGAGGATCAGAAGCGAAGTGGTGTGACAAGTGCAAGAAGAAGCACTCTGGGAAGTGTGACGGAGGGGTCACTTGTTACAAGTGCAGAAAGCCTGGGCACTACGCCAATGAATGCACCCTCAACCAGAAAGCCTGTTATGGGTGCAATGAAGAATGGCACATTTTGAAGGACTGCCCGAAGAAGAAGGAGACAGGAAGACCCAACATACCACCGAAGCCGAAGGCGAGAGCCTTCCAGATGACGCTCGAGGCTGCAAAGGAGGCAGCAGACGTCGCTTCAGGTACCTTTCTTGTAAATGGTTTGCCTGCAAATATACTATTTGATTCCGGAGCCAACTACTCCTTTGTGTCGCATAAATTTGGTGGGAAATTAGCATTGCCTGTAGAAAAACTAGATAATGCCCTGATTGTAGAAGTTTCCAGTGGCAAATTCGTACCTGTTAGTAATCGTATTAGGAACATCGTCATTGACCTAAACGGAAACGAATTCCACGAAGAGCTATTACCCATAGAGTTAAACGGTTTCGACATCGTTTTGGGTATGGATTGGCTTAGCGCCAACGATGCTGAGATTCAATGCCGAAAGAAGATAGTAAAGGTAAACCCACCCGGAAAAGAATCATTTATGGTGTATGGGGACAAACGCATAGTGAATTCTGGAATCATCTCCCTGATGAAAGCCAGGAAATGTATGTCCAAAGGATGTGCATCATACTTGGCATTCGTAATCGATGCCAAGAAGGAGAAGAAAGAGGTGCAGAATATACCGGTTGTGTGTGATTATCCGGAAGTCTTTCCCGAAGATCTTCCCGGATTACCACCTGATAGACAAGTGGAGTTTCGTATAGACTTGTTACCAGGAACAACACCGATAGCAAAGGCACCTTACCGATTAGCACCGACGGAGATGAAGGAGCTCATGACGCAACTTCAGGAGCTGTTGGACAACGGTTTTATTCGACCTAGTTCATCACCCTGGGGAGCTCCGGTGTTATTCGTGAAGAAGAAGGACGGAAGTATGAGAATGTGTATAGACTACCGAGAGCTGAATAAGGCAACAGTGAAGAACAAGTATCCATTGCCGAGGATTGATGACCTATTCGATCAGCTGCAAGGTTCGAGCTACTTCTCAAAGATCGATCTTAGGTCAGGATATCATCAGCTAAAGGTGAAAAAGCAGGATATTGAGAAGACTGCATTCAGAACGAGATATGGACACTACGAGTTCTTGGTTATGTCATTCGGGCTAACCAATGCTCCCGCAGCATTCATGGATTTGATGAATAGGGTTTGTAAACCATTCCTCGATAAATCCGTGATAGTGTTCATCGACGACATTCTCATCTACTCGAAAAGCCAAGAGGAGCATGGCAAGCATCTACGGGAAGTATTAGAAGTGTTGAAAAAGGAGAAGCTTTTTGCAAAGTTCTCCAAATGCGACTTTTGGATACGGGAAGTCCAATTCTTGGGTCATGTTGTTAACCAGGAGGGAATAATGGTTGACCCCGCAAAGATCGAGGCTGTAATGAAGTGGGAACATCCAAAGAGTCCCACGGAGATTCGAAGCTTTCTAGGATTAGCCGGATATTATCGACGATTTATCCAAGGCTTTTCTTCGATAGCTGCTCCATTAACAACTTTGACTCATAAAGGAGCTACGTATACGTGGAGTGAGAAACACGATGAGGCATTCGAGAAGCTAAAGAAGAAGTTATGTGAAGCACCGATACTTTCTCTACCCGATGGAGTCGAAGATTTCGCGGTTTATAGTGACGCTTCTGGAGTCGGGTTGGGTTGTGTTCTGACCCAAAGAGAAAAGGTGATAGCATACGCATCTCGACAATTGAAAGAGCACGAAAAGAACTACCCCACTCATGATCTGGAGTTGGCAGCGGTAGTTTTTGCCTTAAAGATATGGAGGCATTACCTCTACGGCACGAAGTGCAAGCTCTTCACTGATCATAAGAGTCTCCGGTATCTCTTTAATTAGAAGGAGTTGAACATGAGGCAACGACGCTGGCTAGAACTTCTCAAGGACTACGACTGTGAGATACTTTACCACCCAGGTAAAGCAAATATTGTTGCTGATGCTCTCAGTCGGAAAGTCAATCTGGAAAGGAAAAGGCCAAGAGCGTTAAGAATTGAAGTCGTCTCGACGATTGTCGAAAGTATCAGGAAAGCTCAAGAAGAAGCTTTAGAGAAAAATGACCGAAAGGAAGAACGTTTGGGAAGAACGTTAGTGTTTGGTACAAACAGTCGAGGACTGAAGGTATTCCAAGATCGAATTTGGGTACCTAAGACGGGAGGAATAAGAGATCTTTTGATGGAAGAAGCACACAAGACCATGTACTCGATTCATCCCGGTAGCACTAAAATGTATAGGGACCTAAAACCCTACTACTGGTGGCCGACGATGAAGCTCGATGTTGCGAAGTATGTGGCTGAGTGCGTAACATGTGCGAGGGTTAAGGCACAACATTAGAAACCGTATGGGAGTTTGGAACCTTTACCTGTACCCATGGGTAAATGGGAAGACATCACCATGGATTTTGTGACTAAACTGCCCAGGACGTAGAACGGTCACGACATGATTTGGGTAGTCGTGGATCGTTTCACCAAGAGTGCACACTTCATAGCAGCCAACGAGAAGTGGTCTATGGATAAGCTCGCAAATGCTTACGTGAAGGAAATTGTAAGACTTCACGGTGTCCCTCTTACGATTGTATCAGATCGTGATAGTCGTTTCACGTCAAGGTTTTGGAGGAGTCTACAAGAGGAGTTAGGTACAAAGTTGTGTTTGAGTACTGCTTATCATCCGCAAACTGATGGTCAGAGCGAAAGAACGATTCAGACGCTGGAAGATATGCTGAGAGCATGTACCCTCGAATTCCAAGGGAATTGGGACGAGCACTTACCTCTGGTAGATTTTTCCTACAACAATAGTTTTCACTCGAGCATCAAGATGGCTCCTTATCAAGCCTTGTATGGGCAGAAGTGTCGTACGCCGTCTTGTTGGCTTGAAGCCGGAGAGAAGCAGTTTATGGGCCCCGAGATAGTCCATGAGACTGCTGAGAAGTTGAAGGTGATTAGGGAAAGGATGTTAGCAGCCCAGGATCGTCAGAAGAGCTATGCTGACAAGAAAAGACGACCGATAACCTTCGAAGATGGGGATTCCGTTTTGCTTAAAGTCTCACCGTGGAAGGGACTTATAAGATTCGGGAAACGAGGAAAGTTGAGTCCAAGGTTTATTGGACCATTCAAAGTTCTTCAGAAGATAGGGAACCAAGCTTACAAGTTGGAATTGCCCGAAGAACTCAATGGTATTCATAACACTTTCCATGTGTGTTATTTGAGGAAATTCACGGGAGATGTTCCCGACATAATTCCAATCTCAGAGTTAAGGATGGATGAGAATAAAAGGCTGATCGAAGAGCCTGAGGCAATTGTTGACCATAAGACTAAGAAGTTACGACGCAAGATGGTCGACTTGGTGCTAGTCCGATGGAAACATTCTAATGGGCCGAATCTCACTTGGGAAACAGAGGATGACATGATGAGTCGCTATCCACATCTGTTTGCTGATGCATGATTCCGGGACGGAATCATCCTAAGGGGGAGAGAATTGTAACGCCCGGATTTCAGGGCTAAGCATTTTTGTCAATGTAATAGTCTAGGTCAACTCTTGTAACACTTTTTTTGAAGTAATAAAAATGAAATATTTGAGTATTATGTGAATTATGTGTATTTATGCGCTTATAATTTAATTATAAATGTATGATTAATAAATAATAAAAATAAGCGTCAAAATTAAAGTATAAGATAATCCCGATATCTCTACATAAAGTTGTATAATATGTCTCAAGGTTTTCGTACATATAAAGAATGCCGAAATCCGAGTTATAACGAAGAAGTTATGACCCGTCGAAGTTTTACGGCAAAACCGGCACGGCACCGGGAAGCGTAAATAGTGAATTTACGATAGAGCGAGATTTAGCCTTAGCAATCTAAACAAAAGTTGTAGAATATGTTAAACTAAGAGCGTCGATAAAAAGAATGCCCAAATCTGACTTCGTATGAGGAAGTTATGATTTTTCTAAGATTCGGCTTAGCAGTGCACGACCCGAAACTCGAATTTTAGTTCGAGCGGTTTTTGGCCTACGCAACCTAAATGAGAGTTGAAGATCTCATTAATAGGAACTCAACGGTAAAAAGATGGACGAAAACGGAGTTCGTATGAAGTAGTTACGAATTCTTCGCGGTCATTTAACAGTCTAAAGGCCTCCTACTGTTAAATTTGAGATCGGTCAAGAATTAGCTGACGGACTCTAAACGAAAGTTGTAGAGTACGTCTTCACCTACGCGTGGATATAAAGAACGTCAAAAACGGAGTTCGTATGAACGAGTTACAAATTATAATAACATATTTACGTATTAAAATAAAGTATAAATCATGTATACGTACACATATATATACATATGTATATATCATTAGAAAGGTATCGACGATGCGGTCATTATAAGACTAATGTTGAGTTCTTTCGACATTAGTTTAGTACAAATATCATTAAATCCATTTATAATAGTATTATAGAGGGGTGTTTAGTTGTTTATATAACTACAAGGTCATTAAGTAATTATGGAGGGTAGTTTTTGAAAATTCAATTAGTATAAATAAGAGCCTTGGGCTCTCATATTTCTTGCACCATTCTCTTGATTCAAGAGTCTTTCTCTCCTTATCCCCCGAGCATTTCGGTCCCTCGTGATTCGACTTCTCTTTCTGTAGCTTAGTATAGTAAGGTGAGCGCTGAAGCGCTGCACGAATCTTTCTTAGAAAGATTCAGCGACGAAGTTCTGCCCCTGCAGAGCCCGACTCCTAGCTAAAACCCCCTTGTAAGTAAGTTATGCTTACCTTATTTTAATATAGCTTATATTTAAAATTAGTATTGTTATTATGAACTTATAATAAATATTTGAGCTATTATTATAACTTATATAAGTGTCGTTATAATATTTTTTTTTAACTACTCGCGGTACGGGGAATCTGGTTTAAAGGGCCGCATAAGGTTGTTGGATTTCAGAAGTGCTATATGCCAAAATGGTCCTGCCCTCCGGTGTTTTATGTCTGGCCCCTGTCTGTACATAGTGGTTGGAAAATATTGTTTAACGCTTATATAATAATAATAATACTAAGACTAATAGTTGGTCACGGTAAATATTAGACTAAAAATTTAGCGATAATAATGCTAGGTTTCGTCGAAGGAAAATAGAATCGTTAGAAGCAAGCGCTGCCCGATTTTGGAATCATCACCTTAACAAGTGAGTGCATAGTTACTTTCAGCTTACACATAGATATGAAGTATTTTATATAAATTACGTGCTATATGTGCATATTATCTGAATACTTGCTATCTATGCTAGATGAACATTGTTATACATGTTTTCAATGATTTAAACTGTATATGTATTTTATATCTACGAAAATGTTGGGGTAAAACATGGGTAGATGTAATAGCTGATGTGTGATAAAATGATGAGAGGCCTCGATGTTGATGTTGTTGTTTCTGTCATCTAGCGGAGTATGGATGACGACCACGGACTCTTCTAGACAGTCCAGTGGAACGCTAGCAGGCTCGCAACCTGTAGGTGTTTGTGAACGACGTGTTCACCGGTGTACTCCATCCCCCACATGGTTGCCTTTAGGACATTTATTGCTGAGGAATCCCCTTAGCAGTAGTGTCCGTCCCGATGATGATCCTTAGGCTAGGTCCCTTATGATAGGTGTTTAGGGACGTAAAGTGAGGATAACGGGAACGGGTAATCGGGTTATTGTTGATTGAATTAATAAACTTATTTATTGTGGGTTGAAAACCCTATGTGCTCACCAGGCTCCCAAGCCTGACCCACTCAGTTTTATGTATTACAGGTAGTGGCGCATGAGCATAGGTGTGATGTTTTGGACGAGGGATTACGGATATAGGCCTGTAGATATGAAATAATGTAGTAAGGCTTATATTGTACTGTTTATGCTTTTGATCTGTACGAACATGACATCCCGAGTCTTTTAATGAAATACATTTCTATGGAAATGCTTTTGATAAATCTTTATCATATTTTTGTTTTGGGACAAATTCCGCAACACTTTCATTTAAAATGTAACTCTGATTTTTAAACAAATCATAAACAAACCGGTCTTTTGTGACCGTGATTTTGGGGATGTCACAGTTTAATTTGCTATTTAACACTCCTTGGGATATAGTCCTATACATTGTCTAACATAAATAAGCTTTGTTTTGAGATAAGATCATAACGTGATTTTTTTTATATGAACTTGTTCTTTTATATATATATATATATATATATATATATATATATATATATATATATATATATATATATATATATATATATATATATATATATATATATATTAACATTGAATTGAAGCATTTTCTCAAATGCACCTGTCAACATGAAGACTACAAAAAGTTATGTGATATATATATATATATATATATATATATATATATATATATATATATATATATATATATATATATATATATATATCACATAACTTTTTTGTATTGTATGGTTGTTGCATGTGGCATACTTCAATTCAATGTTGATAGTTTTAGTTATACATTAATGTTTTGTCAAATCTTTCTATTGTTTGCCTCATCCCTTGGACATTAATTATTTTACCAACATGAGAACTTACATGAACTGCATAACATGAGAACTTACATGAACTGCATGAATTTTGGAAACCACCAATGGCTGCCAGAGATGACACATTCATTTGCTTTCCACAAATTTAAGTTAAACACTTTCATATTTCATGTATCTATAATGAACTTGTAAACTTTAATGTTCATATTATAGATTGAATTTTTGGTTCACTAGAACTACATGGATTTTTCTATGTGGTTATTAGATGGTTATCCTTTTTTTATCTCTAACTAACAATCATTCAAGTAATAATGTGGCCTCTAGTTATATTGCATGTGTACTGCCCCCGTTTTAAACCGTAATGAATTTGGCGGCATGCAATTTACTATTAGAAAGCTTTTAATGAACCGGAGCTCCTAAAATGCCACCAAAACTTCTCATTTGATTCCAAAAGTCCTATGTTTAGAACTCTAAATTGTGGTTTCTCCAAATTTTCATGCTTTCCCGATTTACTATTATCAAATTTTATTGTAAGATCACATGAGGGTATTTTGTTCTTTTTAACTATTTTGTAGTTTGTTTTAAAAAGCGAAGAATATGACATGAATAAAGGAGGGGACGGCTTGAACTCATAAGCTCGCCTCTCCTTTAATGCCCAAATAGGGAAGAGCGCCACTCTGCGGGGTTGGATCCACCTAAAAAACCTGTCTAAGTTCAAAATGAACAAAGCAATAACACAAAAAAATAAACAAAAAATACAAAGGAAAATAGACACAAAACTATTTCTTTTTCAACTAAATACAAACTTGAATTCCACATAAAAAATAGACCCTCATTTTCATCTATGCATATAATCTAAACTTTTGGTGACACTTTCTGTTGGTGCAATCTTGCTCTTTGACATCTATATCCTTGGAGACATGGTTATACTATTGACTCATTTCAAATCATTGTTTATTGAAATGATCATTAACCCTGGTAGAATAGTACATATAAAATGTTTATAGTATGAGTGTTATTTTACCAAAAGGAAAGGAACAAAGAATATAGATAAATAGATAAACTTTTATTCTCTTGGAGGCTTAATTTTATTTTTTATAAAGCTTTTTATCCTGAAAAAATTCTCTGTTTAGAAAATGCTGCAACAAAACAGCTCAAATGAGATTTTTTGTGAGTTTGTTCAAGATAATTAAAGCATCTTAATTTTATTTGTACCTAACATTGGGTAGGTGTTTGAAGTAGAATGTCCTAATAAGAAAAATAATGAAAAATACAACGTTATGATTGGGTGGGGTTTCCAACGTATAGTGTCTTAATAAGAAAAAATAAAAGTGTAACGTTGTAATAGAGAGAAATGAAAGTAAGTTGCTATAATAAACAAATAAATGAGAGTATATTGCTATTTTTTTAATTTATCCCAACTTTGAAAAGCTTACATTAGGATGAAGATATGCATATATCAATCCAATGATCCATATATGGCAATCAAGCCCAGATCTAAAATGTCACTTGTGTAGAGGGGGATTTGGTTTAGCAAGATCATTATACCCTACAAAACCATAAAAAAAAAGTTTAGCCTCCACATAATCTTTAATAGAAAGAACAATATCCTAAAATCCTAAATAAAATAAATGATCTATTATATATAAACACAAAAAAAAACTTGTGAAGAGCCTCTACATAAGCTAGTATGATATAGTCTGACATCTATTTTCATTGTGACCCTAAGATTGGACCTTTTCATCATCTAGGTTGGATGAGATATTCATCACCATTATAATGGGTGCGGTATAGCTGAATTAGAACACTTTTAATCTATATTTTGCAAAGAATATAATGAGAATATATATACTACATTCATCAATGTAATGCTTCATTTACAGTTTTACACACCCAGTTATTGAGTTTCTTTAAAAAAATAATGGGACTTGCTTCTCACTCTTAAAATGTATGGTTTGTCCTTACACTATAATGGTCTACAACTTTCTTGGAAAAGATCTTTGTGATTTCATCCTCCAAAAAGGCAACACCTGAGCATAATGTAAAGTACAATAAATAAATACATATTTTAGTGTTTCTTAATGAAATATTGATAAAGGGGAAATGGATAGGATAATTTCGTTTGGAGTTGCTTGTGATCATTGAGCAAGAAGTGTGAAATTCAAATTGAATTGAAGTACAATGAACATTTGAGATAAGATGTAAGTCCTTTTCTGGAAGAATAGGAATGTAATGAAAACCTAATACATGAAGGAGGGAATATGAAGTAAATAAATAAATTATTTTTGAAATAGCGAAACAAAGAACTATATGGAGAATAGTAAGAGGCTAAGAGCTTCATTGTCTTTTGTCTTCCATCAGCAACATTAAACTTAAAATATGGTCAAGCTTGACCCGATGATGATGTATCCATAAAATTGCAGTGTAGTTTTTAATAACAGCCAAAACAAATGTAAGATATGAGATAATAAGCGAAATATTACCTTTCTTCATTGGTAGTGCCCAAGTCTTCTTTCCCAAGGTAATGATTCATGTTCAAAACTTCCAAAGGAGATTGAAACAGAGTGCATGAGTTCAGCCTGTGTAATTGAAGAAGCCAGGCATCAAAATCCATTCATTTGAACAAATCAATTGAAACTTTTCACATTCCACCATTAGGATCGCAAATTACAAATCGACAAATAATGGAATTGAGGTGATTATATAAACATACCATATATTAATAAATTTTTATTCAAAGATCTATTTTTAACATGAACTGTAAGAACCTATACCTGCAGTTGAGGTGATTATATAAGTCAAAACTTATAATTAAACTAAGATAAAAAAAACTAAAAAAAGGGACAAAAAAATGAAAAGTATAACAAATAAAACAACTGAATAAGATTAGAGAGGCAGGATACATACTTATTAGAGCTAAATTTTAAATAAGAAAAAATGAAATTCAAATCCAATCAAATAAATGAAATCGAAAGTGAAAAAATCGTTTTTCCTATTTCTTTGAGCTTCACCTTTGATGATTATGTGTTGGCCTACCACATACACACGACTCTCCCCTCCTTCACTACTATCGCTCTATTCCCATAGTACCTTTGACCTGAAAGATCATCAGCATATGCGTCAAGTAAAAAGTTTGAGAAATAAAATCGCAATTCTTGTATGGTCAATTAGGAATAGAAAGAGGTGAAGCATGTTCATGGGAGATTGAGGTGTTGCCAAATGAAATAGAAGATAATAGAGCTTTTTTTGGTTGCGACTCGATTGAAAACCGAATAGAGAAGAAAGCAGACACACAGGAACCCGAAGTAGCACCTCACTTTACACCATTCTTAAAGCGAAGCATCGCTAATCTTATGTCGGTGGGTCGGAGATGAGTTTAGAGGTTTTCTTTTGATAGCGGTGGTACTTTTGAAGAACGGGACAGACCTGGAGCGAAGTCATTAGGTACAGTGGCAGTGAAGCAGATGGAAGACACGTTGTTTGTGTCACATGAGAATAAAAAACACCACCAGGATGGTAGAGACATATCTGATTGCAGAGTTGATTGCATCAATGATAGAAAAGATTGTCGATCAGTTTAGAGAGAGACGAAGGGTTTTGGAGAAGCGGTGGGAATTGGAGAGGTGGTGGGAAGCATCTAGATAAATGGGCGGTGGATTTTCTAAAGAGATAACACATAGGATGGGTTTTGAGAAGAAATTACACGTAGTAATGCCAACAGTAAAAAAAACAAAAACAAAACATATTTAATAAATAAATAAATAAAAAAGACAGAAAAAAAATTTCAGCCAATGAGATCAAGGTACTGTTACCTATGGAGTTCAAAATTAGTATATTATATAATGTCTTAACGAGTTAAGCGGAAGTGTCGCTTGGTTTTTTCCTCCTAAAACTCATTTATATAATAATAAAATCGATAAAATATAAACAATAAATAAGTTACAAAAAACATTATTTTATATAATTTTTTTTAAATAAAACAAAATGAATTTTAGGTATTTTTACAGAAAAAAAGTTTTTACAAACAATTTATATGTATTTATTTTACATAAAATATGTTTTTTTGTATTTAAAAAAAATACTTTTTCGTATAATATGTTATTATGTTGTATTGGAAGGCAAAATCGTCCGAATAAGCTTTTGTTTTTTCCCAATCGATTTCCTAAAAATCGGTTTTTTTCAGTTACATACATTTAAGAAAAATATAAAAATCCTATTCGGTTATATGTCTTATTTAAAATACGTATTTCAACTTAACTGTTAGTTCTAAATCATATAGTTAAAATGAAGATGGAAAGAAATAATGATATATCTCTTTGAAATAATAACAATTAACACGGCATAAAAAAATGTATAAATTGTTTAAATACATATAATAACATAATTGTTATGTTTTCTTTTAACCAAAAAACGGTTTTTAGAAAACCGATTAGGCCAAAACAAAAACCTATTCATCTAATTTTGTTTTCCAATACAATGTAATAACATATTATACGAAAACGTATTTTTTAAAGACATAAAAAAACATTTTACGTAATATAAATACATAAAAATACATATAAATTGTTTGTAAAACCTTATTTTTTTATAATACATAAAATAGAGTTTGTTTTATTAAAAAAATATATGTAAAATATGTTTCTTTAATTTGTTTATTTTGTATGTTTTATCGATTTTATTATTATATAAATTAGTTTTAGGAAATAACAAACAAAATAAGCCTTTAGCTCAGCTTTGTTGTTCATTAAAGTAGGGTGGAGGTCATTAGTTCGAGCCCTCCCTAGTTTTTTATACCATATTGTTGTCTTTTAAAACAAACTACAACAATGGTCCCTATGGTTTACCAAATATTATGAATGCGTCTCTGCTATACTTGAAAAAGCCAAAATACCCCCCACATGGAAGGCACGTGATATGGCTAATGGTTCGAATATTGACGGAGTTAGTAAAGATGGTCATTCATGCAACTTTTGCAAACCATATGAACCAGTACAAAAAAATAACAGGGACTAAGATTGTGACTTTTGGTAAACCACAGATACCATTTTTGTAGTTTTGTCTTAACTCTATTATCTTTTTTTTAAAGCAGTCATAAATTTGAGTTTAGAGTTCAAATTTGGTCCCTATATTTTGCAAAAAATTACACAACATGATTTTTAACTTTAATTTTGTTCTTTAGATACTTTATTTATTTTCAATTATATATATATATATATATATATATATATATATATATATATATATATATATATATAGGGCTTACGGAATATGTGACTGTCAGGTACCTAAGCTTATATATAGAACCTTCCAAACAGTAGTTTTCATCAATTTGTATTCAAACTAATCATGATATCTCTTTTACTATTCTTCCTTAATTATGTAACTTACTAAATCGATTAAATTTATGTTCTTTTTCTTTACTGTGTCTGAAAACATGAAACATTAAAAGTCGTGACCATTTAATCAACTATACTAAATTCTAAATGAAACTAATAGGATAAAAGATAAAAGAAGAAAATATCATAACTCAATCAAGTTTTTCACAAAATCATTGGGTATAGTTTTTTTAATTGAAAGAGAAAACGATTGAGTTATATTCGTTAAAAAAATATTGGTTGTTAATTGTCTCTATAAATTTCAATAATTATTTGCAATAATAAGCGATTCTTTGTCACTCCATATCAGACCATAAATAATCGAAAACCTAATTTCAATTTTTTCCATGTTTTTGGTTTCAGGTGCTTTGTCTTCAACTCAAAGGAGAAAAAGAACAAATTCGATGTGAAGGCTGACGAAGGTATTTTCTTGGGGTATTCTTTGACTTCTAAAGCATATAGGGATCTAAAAAAAGTCTAAAAGGATAGAAGAAACCTACTATGTAACTTTCGACGATAAATACTTGAAGAAGCTTCAGAAGAATGACAGTCCATCACAGGAGATCTTTCCCAAACCAAATCCCACTACCATTTCACTCTCCAATCTCTACGAGGAGTTCATGAACTTATTCGATGAGCGAGAAAAGGCAATCTCCTCAGAATCCAAAGCAACGGACAACAAGGAAGACGAATTGAAGAAAATCATTGACGATGCTGCGAAAGATATGGAACACGAGCACCCCACTTCGAAAGACCCTGAAGTTCCATCTCAATCAACAGGTGCGAATGCTACACCGCACGGGGTGGGTTTCGCTTCAACCTCCTCACCTCATACACCTGTTCAGGGGGAGAACGAAAACCTTGATGTCATCTTAGAACCACCTTTCCAGGGGGAGAATCCGAATCCAGAAGAAGATATACATACATCATTCGAGGGGGAGAATGAAAATGCAAATGATGATTTGGATATGCAATCAGAGTTTGAAGAAGTGAATGCTGAATTGGATCCAACATATGATCCTAATTACTCTCCATTGGCTAAATGGCCCAGAGATCATCTAAAAACTCAAGTAATAGGTGATTCGTTTTCAGGAGTTCTTACAAAAGCACAACAAAAGGCGAAGCGAACTCCATTGTTCTCTAAACTGGAATATTGCATGTGCAACTTGTTTATCTCCAAAATTGACCCCAATAACGTTCAAATTGCTCTTGATCATTTTGATTGGGTGCAAGCAATGCAGGAGGGGCTCAATGAATTCGAACGAAACAAGGTTTGGAGACCTACTCCCACTCCAAAGGATGCATCTGTAGTTGGTCTAAAATGGGTATTTCGCAACAAGATGGATAAAGAAGGAAACGTGATAAGAAACAAGGCGCGACTTGTAGTTAAGGGATATTATTAGGAGTAAGGCATTGACTATGAAGAAACCTTCACACCGGTTGCAAGGTTAGAATCCATTCGTATCTCTCTGGCATACGCAACACACAAGAGATTTGAAGTATATCAGATGGATGTCAAGTGTGCATTTCTAAATGGGGAACTAGAAGAAACAGTGTTTATGGAACAACCACCAGAGTTCATAAACGAAAAGTATCTGAACCACTGTTACATTCTGGACAAATTAGTTTATGGCCTAAAGCAAGCTCCAAGACCTTGATACAAAACTCTTACTCGCTTTTTAAAACATGCTAAATGTAAACAAGGATCGGTCGACCCAACCTTCGTTCGCAACAAAGATGGTGACCACTTGATGATCGTCCAAATTTACGTTGATGACATCATTTTTGGATCAACTAACCCCAGCTTAACTGTTGAGTTCCAAAATTTGATGGAAACTAAATTTGAGATGAGCTCCATGGGTCCGATTATCTTTTTTCCTTGGCATGAATATAAGATAGAGTTAGGAAGGTATCTTTATCAATCAGGCGGCTTATACAAAGACCCTACTCTCTAAGTTTAGAATGGTAGGGGATTCTAAAGTGAAGGTTTCAATGGCATTGAGAACAAAACTAACACCGTCTCTAGACAAGCCAGCTGCTGATATGACTCTCTATCGCCAAATGATAGGTTCATTGATGTATCTAACTGCTAGTCATCCAGATATCATGTTTTCTATTTGCTATTGTTCCAGGTTTCAAGGGAATCCTCACGAACCCCACATGATCGTTGTTAAGAATATCTTCAGGTATCTCAAGTGAACACCCTCACTAGGAATATGGTACCCTTCAAGTTCTGGTTTCTTTTTGTAAGCGTTTCCAGATGCTGATCTTGGAGGTTGCGGTATAGATCGAAAGAGTACAACGGGAGGATGCCAATTCCTTGTTGGAAAACTCGTAAGTTGGCAATCTAAAATTCAAACTTGCGTCTCCCTATCAACTGCTGAAGCAGAGTACAGAGTCGCTGCCTCTTATACTTCACAAGTAATCTGGATTCAAAGTCAACTTCATGACTATGGCATCAACATGAAGAGAATCCCTTTGTATTGCGATTCTGAGAGCGCCATTCATATTTGTCACAATCCAGTGCAACATTCAAAGACCAAACACATTGTACTGAGGTATCACTTCATCAAAGATCATGTGGAAGATGGAAATGCTAAGATACACTTTGTTAGATCCGCTGATCAATTGGCCGACATCTTCACGAAAGCCTTGCCTGAGTAAACCTTCAATCGCATTCTTGAAGGCTTAGGAATGATAGTGGCTGAATTTGTTCCGAAACCACCTTCGCAGTCGTATAGTCTTGATAGACCCACGAATTAATGCGAACGCTCACAGTGACTCACAGTCCACTGTTCACACTACGAATTGGTGTGAACACTCGCAGTAACTCGCAGCCAACTGTTCACGCTGCGAATGTCTGTGGTGACTCGTAGTCTACTGTTTGTTCGTGGTTAGGAACTTCGTGTATCCTCTGTACATTTTCTTTATTTCTTTTTACTTATTTATGTTTTTATTATTTTTTCAGAAAATCGAAAATCTAAGAATATTTTATTCTATTTTTTATTTCTTTTTCAGAATATTGAAAATCCAAAAAATATTTTATTTCTTTATGTTTTTATTTCTTTTTGAAAAAAACAAAAATACAAAAGTATTTTCTTTATTTTCATCATTTTAAAAATAATTAAACAAAATTACCAAAAATATTGGATAATTGAGCAGGTTTCAAGGCAAACGTCTTGGTGATCTCAATTACGAATAATGGGGCAGGTATAGATTTTCTAATCTATGCGCTAGTTAAGTGTCCCTAGAAGCATGTTGCTGCATGTCGTCCAAAGCCTCAAAGAATTTCTATGTTGAAGCCTTAATGAATCAATAACACCAATCGTTTCTTCCCAATAAGGTTGTTCATTCACATAAGTTAAGAGCTACCCGACTCTTCTCACATTGAGTTAAGAGTTAACTGCTTGGTCACTTTCGTATAGAAGAGGTACATTATTTCTTTGGAACCACCTCATACCATTTCTCCATCACTTTCATATTCATCAATGTTACCCTTGAGACTCTCAAATATTACCACTGAGGTTTATGGTTATAACAAATTCTGTGTTTATGATCTTAAATTTGTTATTACCACGAATTAAGCGAAACCCAAAATCCAACACATACTTACAAATTAACGGTGAACAATATGCACGTTCTAGCTTTTTCACCAAGGAATTAACGAATGTCCACCTTCGTGGCCAGTACTATGAAATATCCTTTTCTTTTTGTGTGAGCTTAATGAGACGTTCTAGTCCTAAGACGTTTCTTCCCAGTAGATCAAGTTTTTATTTTTTCTTGAGATTTCTAAGCTTATCCCAGTCACTTAAAATTATTCCAAACCATACTTGTTTTTATGACTACATTGGTCAGACAAGTAGTTCATTCGAACGTTCGGACTTATATCAAGTTTTGTAGTTTGGTTGAAGATAAAGCCACCCTTAAAGCCCAGTGAAAAGATATCTTTCACTGTTTTTCAACAAACAGGTGATCATAATTCAACGGGAAACCACACAGACACTTTAGTGTCTCTCTTGACTCCGAAGGAATAGATCATTGCTCGGGATCCATCTGCTTCATGTCTTAATAGACATTACTAGAATTATGACAACCCAAAACTTCTAGCTTGTTTAAACATTCAAATTTATTAGTGTTAGACTCGTTTTGCTTCCAGTTATCACTGGTTAGGATCTATTGTGAGTGTTCTAACTCTAGTGCATCAAAGGAATCTGTATTTGGAAGTGTCAGTTTAAGTTCTAAACTACCTAGCAACCGTAAACCTCCTCAAAAAGGAGTTTATGGTTGAGACCTTGAGTTTACAATCAAGGTGACTGTAAACCCATCCCTATATATATGGTGGATGATCATTTTGATCATTCTTTTCCCTTTTCAAGCTTACGAGCCGATTTCCCTCTAAAAAATCATAAAGTTTTTGCTTCCAAATCTTCAAACAAGTAAGTGATTCCTTCCTTTGGGTGTTAATCCTTCCTACATCCATGATTCACTCTTGATTCATCCATGGATTTCATCTTTTAATCTAGATCTTCAAGAATTCTCAAGAACACCTTAGTGTTTTGGACCGAAAACACACTCCTTTGCCTCCAAATCGTGAGGACCTTCCTCCTATACTTGTATCTAGTTAGGATTCTTGTTTATGGACTTGAAATCGTCACTTTATCCAAGAACTAATGTGTTTACGGTCTAAGTGTATCTCCTTATACCATAAACCCTAATGAAAGGTGCATTAGAGACCTTAAACCCTCCTAATGCCTAGAATGGAACTTAGAACCCTTTCGAAATGCTTGGAAATCATCCTATGCACAAAAGGATGTGATTTTACGGTGGTAAACTCACTAGACCGTAAACCTTATGACCATAAACACATGGGACCATGAACCCATTGGACCGTAAACCCTAATTAGTGGTACAATGTTGCCACAACACCTTCCTAAGCCTTGGAACTAAGTCTAGAACACTTCAAGGAAGACCATAGGACCTTAACACAAAAAATGGTACAAGTTACCATGATTTTACGGCCATAAACTCATTGGGTCATAAACCCATGGGCCGTAAACTCATGGGGGATTACCATTTGGGCCGTAAATTCCTATGTAAGGCCCTACAACCCTTAGATGCAACCCTTTGTACTTCTAGCACTAGAATCAAAGTGATTTCCATGTCCTAGGGTGTCTTTAGTTGCATAATTAGTTGTTTAAAACACTAATTAGATGCTTAAATGTATCATTATATGATAAATAGGATCTGTGTGTGTGATCAAGTCTTCACTTGGCACTTAGCATCCTATACCACTCGTTCGTCCAAACCACTCACTATAGGTGAGTTCATACCCCTTAGTTTACCTTTTAAATGATTTTAAATGCTTTTATGGGGGGGGGGGGGATACAAGTTGAAACATTATAGTTATTATATCAATCACATGTGATTAATAACTGTCCAACAAATGGATTTACTATACTTTTAACTGTTTTATCAAACAAACTACTTCAAAATGTTTATCAAACTCTTTTACAATACTAAACTCTTTATCAAACTTTTTCTTATATGCCAAACCTTTCTTTTAACTCTTTTAAACTTATATATTGTCCAAACCATGTCTAATGCATATATAGTTATATAAGTAAGGTTTGAAGGACTTAGGACTAATAACTCACTTTATTTCATGTTCCTTGTTTGGTTGTGGACTTACAGTATCCTGTTGTTTGTCCGAGTGTCATTTGATCCTTAGTTATATATTATGTATATATGTATAGTCATAAAAGCTTTTATCTCAGTTTAACACACTCAGTTATACAAACAACTCTGCTAGTAAACTGTAATAGGTATAGTTTAGGAAGTCACTATTCACTATTTCTAGTACAATGCAACATACAAAGAGTCAGTTCATACATGAGTCAATACATACTATAAAGAGTAACAGATAGAGAATACTGTAACAAGAAACAATACTTACTATAAAGAGAAACAGATAGAGAATACTATAACGAGAAACAATACATATTATACACAATAAAAGAGAACATACTATGATGAAAAACAAAGAGAACATACTACATACTACACAGAGAGAACATACACTACACTAGTACATACAATACATATGCAAGAATACTATACCATAAATGTGAGTCACCACTTCGGGGCATGGCATCACTGGTATGGCTCGTTTTGTAACCAGAGTCTCCTGGAGGGAGAGCGTGAATGTGTGTATAGATCTATACAGTACTGACCGTCCTACACCTTGCTGTTCGTCGATCAAGTATGGTTACAGTTATATCACATTATACCTTAATTAACAATTTGCTTAAGGTAGTTAGTACAACAGTAGTCACTATAATACAACACTACAGTACTTTATTATTTTCCAATTGCTTTCACATTGTGATCTTCTCACATAAACGGTAATGTATAAACTATATTTTGTTAATGATAGTCACACTTGGGAAAATACACACTTTCACAAGAAATAAACATATAGAACATTTGATGCCTTGGTAAAAGGCTACTTTTAGTAGAAAATATAGGATTTTCTAGGAGATACAAACATTTACTACAAACTTTTACAAACTTATACATCAAACACTTACAAACATTTTCATACAAATAATGAAACTAAAATGATTATGAACTCACCAACTTTAAAGCTGATAAACTCTTTCAAAATAACTTATATTCTCAGGTCATCAGTAGACAGGTACCGGTGCTAGGTTTTGAGAAGATGGAGCTCGTTCAAGACTCATCACATATTTTGGATTCATATTTTTGGTGTCTTATAAACTATACAGAACACATTTGTATTAAAATGTATTATTAATGCAATTGATGATGTTGTTGCTTGTTTACTATTACGCTTTGTTGTGATACTGTACATGACGTCCTTTGCCCTAGAACGTTTTCGCCGTTCCGGTTTTGGGGTGTGATAAGAATCCCTTAGTATAATGTTGATTTATTTCTTTATCTTTGGCACACTCTCGATCAAAGATCATTGTGATTTTCCAAAGTCTGGTTTGTGGTACTCATGTTTACTTTCAGTTTTGTAGAGCATTTGATGGCTATTAATTGCAGAAGTTCATATCTGGAATAACTACGAAAGGGCGTAACTGAAACAACATCTTAAAGGATAAGATTTAGGCGTGAGAATTTGAACGGGCGTAGATTTGACGTCATCTGACACATGTCACAATTGTCTTTCATGCCTATTTAGGCGACTTTTCGGTAAACGATGCAACCAACCGCTTGATTTCTCTCACCGACTATATGGTATAAATGGATTTTGACGATTCGATAATTACTTACCACTTTTAAAAAGCAATCAAAATCCTCCCGGCAAATTTTCCTCTACTTTTTATCATCTCCTTCCTCAAGCTTCAATGGCAGCTTCATCAGAGACCCCCTCAGTTGTAGAACTGATAGCCCAATCATCAATCCTCAACCTCAAGGCAAATCAAAACCTAATTCTCGACCTTGACATAGCAAAATACGACAAATTTCTTCAGCCGATCGTCGAATGCTTAAGGTATTCTCCACTGGTCATCGCTCTCACGAAGTTTGAAATCGTTCCCTTGGTGCATCTGTCAAAATCCTATTTCACCGCTAGCTACCAAAAGGGAGAAGAGCTAATCACGTTTGAAATCTTCAACCAGAAAACTCAAATCACCAAATCGAGGTTCTGTAACCTCCTAGGGCTTCCTTAGGGTCATGACCTGGTTGACCCTGAGTTAGTCTCCAACTCAGCTATTTTGGAGATATTCTTCCAGATGGGATACAAGGAAGTATTGACTGCAGTTTCCAGGTTCAAGAAGCCCAATTTTCTGCCGATGTGGAACAACCTATTCACCCTTCTCTTCAAGATCTTCTTAGAGAGGGTTACTGGCTCTGACTATGCGAACAAGTTGTTTATGACGCTTATGTACGGTGTCTATTCCAACATCTATTGGATTCTGGCTTTGTGCTTTGAGATCAATTGGTCCAGAGTACCCTCTCTACTACACGAAACAGTGAATTCTCATGTGCTCATTTCTGGGCTATCGTAGTTCAAAGGGCCAAAAATAAGCTTAACCTCCTAAACTTGGAAGATTCTTGTCTGGCAGCGATTCAGATCTTCCACACCACCAACATCATTCTCACAGATAATTCAAAGTTTAGCTTCATTGGTTCAATTCCGAAATATATGCTTCGTGATGTTCCAACTGCGAGTGACGTACTATGAACCTACAGAAGTCTACTTGTCTCTGGCTTTCGCCCTTTGACCGATGAATTACAGAAGGTCCTTGATGAGGTAGACAAACCCAAGAAAGGTGGAATTAAAAAGGAGTGGGAAAGCAGTTCCATCTGAACCTCCTCAAGCCCCTAAAAAAAGAGGGTAAAGAAAGCGGCTCGCATGCCACGAACTCCAGCACTGAGCAACCACGAAGATTCGCAGTCCAACACGATTTCGGAGATTCCTGTTCAGGAAGAGGTTCAAAAAGAAGATGATATTGTTGCAACATCTCAATAAAAGGTTTCAGAGCCTGCAACAGCGAACCATGAGGTAACTTTTGAGATTCCTACCTCCATTCCGCTCATAGATGAATTTTTCCAATATTTTTCTGTTTCTTTCCCCACCTCTACTATCTCTATCCTTATCACAATTGCTCCTTGCCCAACGGTATCTCTGTGTATTTTTCAAACCCAAACCACACTCTTCACAGATTCCATAGCCACCATAACAACTTCCACTATTGAACCTCCAGTGACTATCAACGCATCTGATGCGGGGGCAGGTGCTTCGGGTTTCACCGTTGGTTGTTTTACTCCACCCATCTCACCTTTACACCAAGTCAATCTAGATACCATCTATGGTGGAGATGAAAAATATTTTGGAGGATTCACCTATAATCCCTTCAACATTTGGACTGAAAGTGATGACGAAGCTCCTGTCATCAAAGGGCAACTCAAGGCCATCAACAAGAAGCTGGATTCGCTGCTTCAATCCTCTAACACATCAACCAACGATGACTACTCTCACACCAAAATCAAGTCTTTCCTTGAGACCCTCACCAAATAACACTCTGCTAATCTTAAGATGACGAATAAAGTTGTGGATGCTTCAGCTTCAGTTTGTAAGGAAACGACCGAAAAAGTTGATAAACTAATTGCTGATGCTCATTCCTTCATGAGCACTTTTCAGAGCTCATTTGAGTCCAACACTACAAGGGCATACTTGAACACCAACGAATTGTTCGAGAGGCATAAGAAAAAGAAAGAGTAGAACGCAAAGCTCAAGTTACAGTGGAAAGCCAAAAGCTTTTGTGTCCATTGTGGACTTTGGAGCGAATCTTAGGTGATGATGTGGATATGCCAATCCAGTACTGGTTAGAACTATTTGTCTCTTTTGATTTGCAAAACACACACGATTGGCAACTGGATCTTCCAATCACCCCGAAAGCCTTCAAATTTCGTAGCTTTGTTAAAGTTGCAAATGTACCTCCAACTGATATGAAACGACCCAAAAATACAACCCAAAAATTTCAAATTTTATTATAACAAAACCAAGAAACCAAGTATCACATGATAAAACCATACGTTTCGTGTTTCAAAAACCATGATAAAATACTGTGAGAAAAACTGTATCACAACTGTATCCAAACATAACAAGAAACTGAATCAACTCCCAGGACAAAAACTGAAGCTGTGGTGTGTGCGATGCCATCATCCCGAGCTCTTCCCTTTGCTTGCGGAAGTACCTGAAACCAAAACTGAAACTGTAAGCACAAAGCTTAGTGAGCTCCCCCAAACTACCATATACCATACAATACATATAAAGCACATACTGGGCCTTGCCCACTGCATCGGACCGCAGTCCGGAACTAGCTGCATCGGACCGGAGTCTGGAACTGACTGCATCGGACCGGAGTCCGGAACTGACTGCATCGGACCGAAGCCCGGAACTGACTGCATCGAACCAAGTCCGGAACTGACTGGGACCTTGTCCCCTGCATCGGACCGAAGTCCGAAACTGACTGATCATAGCATAGCATAACACATATCAACTAACATAGACAGATATACTACATACTGCATCGGACTGATGTCCGGAACACATAACACACAAACATGCTTGAATCACACAGACTTCAAGCATACTAAACTACTGCTTCGGACTGAAGTCCGGAACTACTACTAACTAAATGGGCCGGCATTGTGGCCGTAGACGCGTTCCTACTGGAAGGAAATTCACCTCGTGAACTGGCTGCTGTGTGTATGGCTCTGGAAGCTAACTGCTGCTGCTCCTGTATCTCCCCGGCTACAAATGCATAAACATACTCAATCAAATGCTAATCACTGCACTGGGGTAAAATGACTCTTTTACCCTTGGTCAAAGTCAACTTTCCCAGTCAAAGTCAACCTACAGTTGACCTGACTCGCCGAGTTGGGCCGCCAACTCGCCGAGTCTCTAGTCTTACTTCTCAACCCTACTCGCGGCTACTCGTCGAGTATGGCATCGACTCGACGAGTGGCCTCTCGATTCAAGAACTCAGACAATCTGCATCCGACTCGCCAAGTCATATGAACAACTCGACGAGTTGTTCTTGAGCTAAGAAGATTTCCTTGGACTCGCCGAGTTGTATGAACAACTCGTCGAGTCCCTCCATCACTGAGTCTGTCCTCCAACTCACTGAGTCCACTCTACTACTCACAGGTTCCCACTCGACATCACTAAAAAGGGAGTAAAATCGGGACTCGCGACTTGACTCACCGAGTCGCTCCTCCGACTCGCCGAGTCACATCCATGCAGCTACTCTAAACTCGATTCTGCTAGAATCCAGCGTCTAAAACTTATAGATCTGGGCTTCCATAGTTCGATTAACACGTAAAGATTCTATCTTTACGTGTCCAAAAGCATCCAAGAAGGTTATAAGGCTCAAAAAGCATGATAAAGGCTAGATCTAGGGTTCTCATGCAAAGCAACTTCAAAAAGGCAATAGATCCGGGCTCTACAACTCCTAAATGAACAGATCTAGGGATATCTCAACCTATTATCGCATCCATACAACTATAAGGTTGGAAAAATACACCAAACTAGCCCTAGAAATGATCTAATGGAGGTTTTAAGCATAAAACAGGAGGATTCCGAGAAATACCTCAATGAACTCTGATTTTGACCTTGGATCTTTGCTCTACACCTCTTCTCCTTGTTCCTTTCTTCTTCTTCTTCTCCAAGCCTTCAAGAATCCACACAAAAACACTTAAATCAAACAAGGGATGGATTAGGGTTTCTCACAGCTCTCTGAGGGTGAAGGAGGCGAGTTTGGGGCACATAACATTGCTTAAATAGTGAGAAACCCGGGGATTTAGGGTTTCTTCCTGGCAGGCAGACTCGCCGAGTCCCGAATATGGACTCATCGAGTCGCCGACTAACACGTGCTCGAAAACTCGACCCTACTCGACGAGTCAGGCCATAGACTCGCCGATTCCCTCTATAAAACTTCTAAATAAATGCCACGGGAACAACATACTAGAGATGGGGCGTTACAATTCTCCCCAACTTGTCTCAGATTTCGTCCTCGAAGTCTGCTACGGCTGAACCTGCAAATAACTCCGGGTAGTGCTCTCTCATTTCCTCCTTAGCCTCCCATATCCACTCAGACCCCTTCCGGTGCTGCCACTGCACCTTCACTAGCTGAATTGCCTTGTTCCTCAAGGTCTTTGTCTTCCGGTCCAGAATCACGACCGGTCTCTCAATATAATTCAGGCTGCTATCAACCTGAATATCCTCTAGGGGAACAACTGCTGACTCATCCACCAAACACTTCCTCAACTGAGACACATGGAAAGTGTTGTGGATCTGGCTAAGCTCTACTGGAAGATCCAACCGATAAGCAACCCGACCCACTCGGGCCAAAACCCTGAAAGGACCAATGAACCTGGGGCCCAGCTTGCTCCTCTTCCGAAACCTGATGACACCCTTCCAGGGTGAGACCTTCAGGAGGACCATATCTCCTACCTAGAACTCCAAGTTTGAACGCTTCTGTCGGCGTAGCTCTTCTGCCGACTCTGCGCAGTCTACAGTCTACTACGGACCTGCTGAATCAACTCGGTCGTCTTGAGCACCACCTCTATGCTCCCAACGACTTGCTGACCGACCTCGCCCCAGCAAATCGGGGTCCTACACTTCCTCCCATAAAGCATCTCAAAGGGAGGTCGATCAATGCTCGCATGATAACTGTTGTTATACGAAAATTCCTCTAACGGAAGATTCGTATCCCAACTGCCACCGAAGTCTAGAACACATGCCCGGAGCATGTCCTCGAGGGTCTGAATCGTCCTCTCACTCTGCCCGTCCGTCTGAGGGTGGAAAGCGGTGCTGAAATGAAGACGAGTACCCATCTCGTCGTGAAACCGCTTCCAGAATCTGGATGTAAAACGGACATCTCGGTCTGACACCACCGATACCGGCACTCCATGACGTGCCACGATCTCACGCACATAGATATCGGCTAACTTTTCTGCCGATATACTCTCCTGGATCGGGATAAAATGAGCACTCTTCGTCAACCGATCCACTACTACCCATATCGAATCTACTCCTCGTGCGGTCCTGGGAAGCTTGGTGATAAAATCCATGGTGATGTCCTCCCATTTCCACACGGGAATGTCTGACGGCTGCATCTTGCCGTGAGGCCTCTGGTGCTCCGCCTTGACCTTCCTGTAGGTCAAGCATCTCTCAACATACCAAGCGAAATCCCGCTTCATGTAGGGCCACCAATAATCGGTTCGAAGATCTCTATACATCTTCGTCGCCCCTGGGTGGATAGAAAATCGAGACTTATGAGCCTCGTCCATCAACACCTGCCGTACCCCACCCCAGTATGGTACCCACACTCTCCCATGAAGCGTCAGCAATCCCCGACTGTCATAATCAAATGAAGCTACTCGGCCCACTATCCTCTCACACTTTTGCCTCTCCTCCTTGAGGCCCTCAACCTGAGCCTCCTTGATCCGCTCCAACAACGGAGTAATCACTGTCATCCTCAAACACAAATCTCTTATAGGGGCTGCCGACACTTTGCGGCTTAGGGCGTCGGCCACCACGTTGGCCTTCCCTGGATGGTAAAGGATCTCACAATCATAATCCTTCAGCACATCCAACCACCTACTCTGCCTCATGTTCAGACTCGGCTGATCCATAAGGTACCTCAAACTCTTGTGATCCGTGTAGATAGTACAACGGACCCTATAAAGATAATGTCTCCAAATCTTGAGGGCAAACACAAATGCCCCTAGCTCTAAATCATGGGTAGGATAATTAGCCTCGTGAGGCTTCAGCTGCCTCGAGGCGTAAGCTATCACATGACCTCGCTGCATCAACACTGCTCCCATACCTGTGATCGAGGCATCACAGTAGTCTACGAAGTCCTCTACTCCCTCTGGTAAGGATCGGAGCCTCGCACAATCTCTGTCTGAGGATCTCGAACGCTGCCTGCTGCTCAGGCCCCCGACGAAATACCATCGACTTCTTAGTCAGTCGGGTGAGCGGCACTGCTATCTTGGAGAAATCCTGAATGAACCTCCGGTAATACCCTGCCAACCCTAGGAAGCTCCGAATCTCAGATGGAGACTTCGGGACCTCCCACTGCATCACGGCCTCTATCTTGGCCGGATCCACTAAAATACCCTTCTGGTTGACGAGGTGTCCAAGGAACTGCACCTCGCGCAACCAGAACTCACACTTGGAGAACTTTGCGAAAAGTCCCTCCCTCCTCAAAACTTCCAGCACCTCCCTCAGGTGCTCCTCGTGCTACTCTTGCGTCTTGGAATACACCAAGATATCATCTATGAATACTATCACTGACCGATCCAGCATCGGCCTGCACACGCGATTCATGAGATCCATGAACGCGGCTGGAGCATTGGTGAGCCCAAATGGCATCACCACAAACTCATAATGACCATACCTGGTCCTGAAAGCAGTCTTTTGCACATCCTCATCCCTAACCCGCATCTGATGATACCCGGAGCGTAGATCGATCTTGGAGAACCAAGACGCTCCCTGAAGCTGGTCAAACAAATCATCTATCCTCGGAAGTAGGTAACGGTTCTTCATTGTTACCTTATTCAACTCCCGGTAATCTGTACACATACGATGCGATCCATCCTTCTTCCTCACAAACAAGATCGGCGCTCCCCAAGGCGAACTGCTTGGCCGAATGAAACCCTTGTCTAGCAGCTCCTGCTGCTGCGTAGACAACTCCTGCATCTCGGGGGGAGCTAGACGATACGGTGCCTTGGCTATCGGAGCCGCACCAGGAATCAGGTTGATCCTAAACTCAACCTGCCTCTCAGGAGGTATTCCCGGTAAGTCCTCGGGAAATACATCCTGTAAGTCTCGCACTATCGGAACATCATCAACTGCCATCTTGCCCTTCTCCCGGGCATCCAAGACATAAGCAACATAACCCTCGCAACCCTGCTGGAAATAACGTCTCGCTCTCGCGGTGGAACAAAAGGTTGGTCCGCGTTGTGGCCTCTCGCCCTGAATCACTAACTCTCCCCCACTGGGAGTGTGAACTCTCACTAGCTGCTGCTCACAATCAATCACCGCCCCATTGGTACTCAGCCAATCCATGCCTACTATAACCTTATTCCCTCGCAGGGTAATAGGAACCAGGTCCACCGAAAACTGCTCGTCGAACAACTGAAGAGAACACCCTCTATGCACTCTGGCGACCCTCACGGTCATGTCATCTGCTATCTCAACCTCTAGTGGACAATCCAGCTCCCCTGGAGCTCTACTAAATCTCTTGCTAAGCGCAAGCGATACAAATGATCGGGTAGCCCTCGAATCGAATAATACCATAGCAGAAATGCCGTTCACAGAGAACGACCCTATATAAAACATATAATTATAAGCAATAATCAAACAATAATAATACAGAGATGAAGGGAAGATACATACCCGTCACCACATCAGGAGTTGTTCGCGCCTCCTCTGCTGTCATCTGAAACGCCCTACTCTTCCCCACTGGCGCCTCGGCTCGGCCCTGCCAGCCATCTGTAATCCTCAAAGTAGCAGGGGCAGGTGTAGCCACCTTCCATACTGCAGCTAAACTCGGACACTGGGACTTTTTATGTCCCCTCTGATTGCACTGAAAGCAAATCAGATCTGATGCTGCAACGGCAGTAGCAGGGGCTGTACAATCCCTGTTCAAATGTCCAGTCCGAGCGCACTTGTAGCAGCCGGAACTCCCTGCCTTGCACACCCCATCGTGCAATCTCCCACACTTGCCACATCGACCGTGGCTCTGCTGACTCCTAGACCTGTGATCAGATACCTTGGGCTTTTTGCCCGAGCTTCCTGTACTCGAAACCGCCTCTGGTTTCCTCTTCTTCTCCATCTCAAGATCAATCTCCCTCTCCCGAGCCCTAGCAATCATGTCATCCAACGTTTTACAGCTGGACCGACTCACAAACTAGCGGATATCGCTCCGCAACATCTCATGATAACGGGCCTTCTTCATCTCCTCATCGGTTTCATACTGAGGAACAAGAAGAGCCCTCTCCCTGAACTTGGCGGTGATCTCCGCCATGGTCTTTGTAGTCTGGGTGAGGTCCTGAAACTCTCTAGCTAACTGCTGCACCTCAATAACTGATGCAAACTACGCCCTGAACCTGGTAGAGAAATCAGCCCAGGTCATGGCATCCAACGCTGCATCATCTCCAATGGTATGTCCGACCTCCTCCCACCAATCTCGTGCCTTGTCCTTTCAGAAGACAGGACGCCAATCTAACCTTGTCCCCCTCGGGACACCTGCTAGTGCGGAACGCGTTAGCCACATCCGCCAACCATCTAGTACTCTCTATGGGTCCCGCGCCCCATGATAGTCTGGAGCTCCACATGCCCTGAACTCCCTGAATGTAAGTATGCGTGACCCCATCATGGCCGCCACCTCGGCACAGAAGGTGCCCAACCTCTCATCCATCAGCTCTAGGATACCCTCCTTGATCGAACCGAAGATCACAGGAGTCTGCTCTAAAATGATACGAGTAATCTCTGAAGAAAGAAACTCTCGGGTCTGCTCATCCATGCGCTCGTCCCCCGAGCCTGATCCTGATCCCTCCCTGGCACCTCCACTGCCGGCTGCTGGCCTCGAACGCAAAACCACCATTTTGAAACACATCATAGCAACATCAGAAAACTGAAATATCTCAAGGGATCATTGATACTACTACTAGCTTCCTGGTCTCGTCTCGGCCTTCCTTGATTCGAGTACGGATCCTCTGCTTTCAGTAGTACGGGCCCATACTACCTTCCACATCTATCCGTACTTTCCTCAAGAACTGCCTTGACTCCACCAAGTCACTTCTACTACTACTGATCTCTGCTACTCTCATCCTAGGCTTGCCCTAGGGAAATCTCTGACTCCACTCAAAGCAGCCCTCAGCTGCTGAAGGCCTCCTTGTAATGCTAATTGGCCATCACCTGAATACCATCACATGTGATGAGGCTCGGATAATCCTTCGAGTAAAAGGCTCGTCCCTACAACGATTAGACTCAAACGAGAGTTGCGCAATAGGTCCAACTCCAATACTCTGAGATTATTCAACCCTGATCACATGTGACGTGGCGTATTCATCTAACGGCTAACTCTCATCACCAAGAGTTCTACAAAGCACGAAGCAAGCAGCATTCAGACACCGGAAACTACTCAAGCAAATCTACTCTCATAACGAGAAACTGTACTAGCATACAATGCTAAGCTCGCGCTACCAGGCATAACCTAAACAGGCTATCCTACTGTTGTCTACTCAATACTAGCATGCAATTCTCATAAAGCTGAAACACATATAGCAGGCACATAAGGCATCCTCCTAGATCCTTAGTCCTATACTAGCATGTTGTTCTACTGAAACTAGAACAATTAATCATAATAATAAAACTTGTATGGGTAATTTGGGAGTACTTACTTGAGCTTGGCTGATCGCATGTACCACACCCTTATCTTGTTTAAAAATTCTTTTCTTTCTAAGTGATTTTCAAAATTTCATTTGAAAACATTTTTCTTTTTGAAAATCTTTTTATCTTTCCCTTAGTTTGAGTTCAGATGCACCCGGAGGTGTATCCGAATCCCTCAAACCAAGGCTCTGATACCAACTTGAAACGACCCAAAAATACAACCCAAAATTTTCAAATTTTATTATAACAAAACCAAGAAACCAAGTATCACATGATAAAACCATACGCTGTGTGTTTCAAAAACCATGATAAAATACTGTGAGAAAAAATGTATCACAACTATATCCAAACATAACAAGAAACTGAATCAACTCCTAGGACAAAAACTGAAGCTGTGGTGTGTGCGATGCCATCATCCCGAGCTCTTCCCTTTGCTTGCGGAAGTACCTGAAACCAAAACTGAAACTGTAAGCACGAAGCTTAGTGAGCTCCCCCAAACTACCACATACCATACAATACATATAAAGCAAATAATGGGCCTTGCCCACTGCATCAGACCGTAGTCCGGAACTAGCTGCATCGGACCGGAGTCCGAAACTGACTGCATCGGACCGAAGTCCGGAACTAACTGCATCGGACCGAAGTCTGGAACTGACTGCATCGAACCGAGTCCGGAACTGACTGGGACCTTGTCCCCTGCATCGGACCGAAGTCCGGAACTGACTGATCATAGCATAGCATAACACATATCAACTAGCATAGACACATATACTGCATACTGCATCGGACTGAAGTCTGGAACATATAACACACAAACATGCTTGAATCACATAGACTTCAAGCATACTGAACTACTGCTTCGGACTGAAGTCCGGAACTACTACTAACTAAATGGGCCGGCATTGTGGCCGTAGACCCGTTCCTACTGGAAGGAAACTCACCTCGTGAACTGGCTGCTGTGTGTATGGCTCTGGAAGCTAATTGCTGCTGCTTCGGTATCTCCCTGGCTACAAATCCATAAACACACTCAATCAAATGCTAATCACTACACCGGGGTAAAATGACTCTTTTACCCTTGGTCAAAGTCAACTCTCCCGGTCAAAGTCAACCTACAGTTGACCTGACTCGCCGAGTTGGGCTGCCAACTCGCCGAGTCTCTAGTCTTACTTCTCAACCCTTTCTCGCGGCTACTCGTCGAGTATGGCATCGACTCGACGAGTGGCATCTCGATTCAAGAACTCAGACAATCTGCATCTGACTCGCCGAGTCATATGAACAACTCGACGAGTTGTTCTTGAGCTAAGAAGATTGCCTTGGACTCGCCGAGTTGTATGAACAACTCGTCGAGTCCCTCCATCACTGAGTTTGTCCTCCAACTCACTGAGTCCACTCTACTACTCACAGGTTCCCACTCGACATCACTAAAAAGGGAGTAAAATCGGGACTCGCGACTTGACTCGCCGAGTCGTTCCTCCGACTCGCCGAGTCACATCCATGCAGCTACTCTAAACTCGATTCTGCTAGAATCCAGCGTCTAAAACTTATAGATCTGGGCTTCCATAGTTCGATTAACACGTAAAGATTCTATCTTTACGTGTCCAAAAGCATCCAAGAAGGTTATAAGGCTCAAAAAGCATGATAAAGGCTAGATCTAGGGTTCTCATGCAAAGCAACTTCAAAAAGGCAATAGATCCGGGCTCTACAACTCCTAAATGAACAGATCTAGGGATATCTCAACCTATTATCGCATCCATACAACTATAAGGTTGGAAAAATACACCAAACTAGCCCTAGAAATGATCTAATGGAGGTTTTAAGCATAAAACAGGAGGATTCCGAGAAATACCTCAATGAACTCTGATTTTGACCTTGGATCTTTGCTCTACACCTCTTCTCCTTGTTCCTTTCTTCTTCTTCTTCTCCAAGCCTTCAAGAATCCACACAAAAACACTTAAATCAAACAAGGGATGGATTAGGGTTTCTCACAGCTCTCTGAGGGTGAAGGAGGCGAGTTTGGGGCACATAACATTGCTTAAATAGTGAGAAACCCGGGGATTTAGGGTTTCTTCCTGGCAGGCAAACTCGCCGAGTCCCGAATATGGACTCGTCGAGTCGCCGAATAACACGTGCTCGAAAACTCAACCCTACTCGACGAGTCAGGCCATAGACTCGCCGAGTCCCTCTATAAAACTTCTAAATAAATGCCACGGGAACAACATACCAGAGATAGGGCGTTACATGATAGCGGTGCAGATCACTTGCTCTTCTCGTTCTACCTGAAGCACATGAAGCCGTAGTACGAAACTTGAAGTGCAAATAAGATCACTACTGTGATGGTTATTGGTCCAATCGAAACTGATAGCTTCACGAATGCGCGATTTAAGGTTGCTAGAGGTTCAACGAGTCAGATGTATGATTTCACTCTTGCTGATCTACCATGCCTGGACCCGTATGATTGGATAATGTTGTTCAACATGTTGCTGAGGGATGAACAAAAGTACGAACTAGTAGTTGCTCATCTCAAACAAATGCTAATTTCGTACATTTAGGATATTGGGAAAATGGATGTTAAGATAGCAGTTGTACTGCAAAAGCAGCCAACTGTACTCCACTTGATAAAATTAAACTAGGGAAGATACGAAAGGAAGGATGGTGTGCGGCTTTTCAAATGAAAGAGAGAACAGAGGCAGGCTTTCACAAAGTTTGTTTCTTCCTCACAGATAAACATATTTACACCACTTCGTGCATGGGGTATATTTTGGACTTTGTAGGCAAATTCAGAGGGAATAGCAAAAGCGACAAGAAGTGCTTATGGTACATGATCCTGTGGTACATCCAAGTTCGCAAAGCTTTGCTCAACGTAACCCCGAAACTTTTTTTAAGTGTAGAAGCAAAATCCACAATGAAGGTGTGACATCCCCAATTTCTCGGCCAGAAAAGACCGATTTGTTTATGCTTTGTTTTATAAAATCAGAGTAATCTTTTAAAGAAAACAGTTGCGGAATTTGTTCCCAAAACAAAATATGATAAAATTTATCAAAGCATTTCCTTAAAGAAATGTATTTTCATTATATAACAAAATCTCGGGATGTCATGTTCAATACAGACCAAAAGCATAAACAGAACAAAATAGACCTTACCACAGTTATTCATAACTACTGGCCTATAATCCAAAATCTCTCGTCAAGTCCACCAACTTATACTCTTGTGCCATTACCTGTAATGCAAAGAAAACTGAGTGGGTCAGGCTTGGGAGCCTGGTGAGCATATAGGGTTTTCAACCCACAATAATATAATTATTATATTCAACCATCAAACAATCAACTCAATTACTCATCCCTATTATCTTTCTTAGGATTTTACCCTAAGAATTCAACTACCCGACATTCTTTCATTCCTAAGGATTGACCTAAGGAATTCGCACAAACTTCCATTGCTACATAAGGCGCATCTACCAACATCATCCTTTAAGCGCCTATGCCAGGATTACGTCATACACTATGAGGCGCGACTGTCAGGTTTATGACATTCCCTTTTAGGCGCATCTGCCGACATTATCTCATAAGCGCATCTGCCAAGATGACCCTATAAGCGCATCTGCTAGTATTATGACATTCTGCATTTGGCGCATCTGCCGACATTATCCTATAAGCGCATCTGCCAGGATTACCCTATAAGCGCATATGCTATTATTATGACAATCTCAAATTGGCGCATCTGCCAAGATCACGACATTCACTACTTGGTGCATCTACCGATATTATTCTTAAGCGCATCTGCTAGTTTTATGACATTCTTTAATTGGTGCATCTACCAATATCATTCTTACTCATCTTTCATACCTCATCATTTTATCACATACCAACTATCTCATCTACCCATGTTCTACCCAACATATTTGTAGATATAAAATACATATACAGTTTAACTCATTTAAAAACTATATAAAACATTCATTCCATACTCATCTCAGATAAACAACAATATATAAACACATAGCAAGTATTTTATAACAAATACTTCATACTTATGTGTTATAAGAAAGTAACCACACACTCTTCCAAACATATACTTAATACATTCAAACAATACTTGTATTATACCCGTGTTTATGAAAGGGACTATACACCCACACATATAAACAACTTTATATTATACACATAGCACGTATTTTATAGAAAATACTTAATATTTATGTGTTAGAAGAAAGTAACCACACACTCACACCTATAAACAACAATATACTTAATACACTCGAACCATACTTGTATTATTATCGTGTTTATGAAAGGTAGTATACACTCACTTGATCAGAAGATGATCGGACAACACTACGACTTGCAGAAGTAGTAATCCTCAACAGATCTGGAAGATCTTTTCAAAAATCGAACTTCTCGCGGGCAGAGCTTCGGCTTGGGAACCGCACTTCTCGGGATCTTCGGGATCTCGGGACTTGCCTCGGGGCTCGGGAACAATACTAGGGCTTCAGGATATTTCTGGCATGCAAAACGATGCAAAACGGGAGAGAGAAGAGAGAAAATTGGCAAAAGAGCCGGCTGCCCTCGCATCCTATTTATAGGAGACTGGAGCCTCGGAGTACGCGGGGCGTACGCGTCCGAATTCGTCACTGCATGCGTCATCCGAAGAACTCGAGTGCGAAGGTCGTCATGCTTCGTTGTACGCGGGGCGTACGCTCGTACGCGGGACATACTTCGGATGAGTCCGATGACTCGTCTTCGGATAAGGCCAAGATTTAATAATTAAATTTAATTATTAATTCATTAATAAACTTCGAAAATTCATATTTTCTTCATACGAACTCCATTTTCGACGTTCTTTATATCCACGCGTAGGTGAGACTACGCTCTACGACTTTCGTTTAGACTCCGTCGGCTAATTTTGACTTTTATTTTTATTATTTATTTTTAATGGGTCGGGACAGAAAATTTCGTTATAAATTTCATAACTTCTTCGTCCGACGTCCGTTCTTGCCTAACTTTTCGTCGTTTCGCTACTAACAACGAGATCTTCTATTCTCGTTTAGATCGCTAAGGCTAAATACCACTCTAACGTGAATTCACTTTTTACGTCATTCAGCGTTGTGCCGGTTCTGTCGCGAAACTTCAACAGGTCATAACTTCTTCGTTATAACTCGGATTTTGGCGTTCTTTATATGCATGGAAACCTTGCAACATATACTACAACTTGGTTAAGATTAATCCTTCTAAATAATCTTCCATCAAAAAGTCATTTTTGACGTCTATCGTCTCTAAATTGACTAGCCCTGATCTACGGGCGTTACAGAAGGTCTCCTGCATCAATCGACGCAAAGGGGGAGATTATTGGGCTTAAAGTGTTGTGTAGTTGTGGGCTTTTTGTTTAGTATATTTTGTATCCGGGTTGGGCCTGTCCACCCATTATTTATTAATTAGGGTTTAGCTATTTAAGTTGTATGCATGCACTAGATTTGCTAATCGTCTAATCGTATTGTAAACCCTACAAGCCTTTACAGTAGCAATTCTTAATCGATATCCTCTAAGGTTGTGATATTTAATCATACGATATATTTGATATTCATTCTATGTTCATCATTCTTTTACCTATTTGAATGTATTCGATCATTTTTGTTTTAATCTCAACAGTGTCAAATTAGAATTTTGTTATAAACCTAATGACTTTTTTACTATTTACCAAAAACAATTCACAAGGTTCAGAAAAAACGTATTACGCCATAAGAGAACTAAAGAAATTTATTATTAGTTAGAATGAAATTCATAAATACATTAAGATTCTATATATAGAGTTGGAACCTCATTCCCCTATTTGCTCTTTCATGGGTAGTTGTAGTCCCCCTTCTTGGTCATTATAGTAGAGATTACGTAAAGAAGTAATCAACATCCACAACTCAAAAAAATTGAAATAAAGGTTTATGTTGGAAATTTAATAGTTACTTGCAAGTACGTAATTTTTCATTATCCCACATTGGTAGGGGGGGAGAAATAAAGGGTGTTTATAAGACTATTCTATTGTAAAGCCTTTATAGGCTTTAGTAAAGGAAACCAGATGGGCCAAACTGATACACACAACGAGTCTGGCTAAGGATCTAAGGTTTGTGAAATGGTGCAATTTAGGCATATGCCACATCAATATCAAGGGGATGAGAAGCTTTTATTTTTGACGATTTTGGGTTGGATCGACCCAATTAATGATTCGACCAATATTAACTTCGTGATAAGTTGACATCATATTCTTAAGCTTTCAGAAACACTACTTAAACATAATGTTTGAATTAGATGGGAACTGTATAAATACGTCATCAAATTTGAATTCAAATTTCCACTTGGCATCTTGTGATTCTTTTTGTATTATTTTTCAACAGTCATGATCAGAGATCATAAAGTTGGTTTTAATTTTTCTATCCGTTCTTTTTTGTTTGTTCGAAAACAAAATAATCTCTTTCTATTTTTCTTATAATAGGATATGGTTGAGAATGATCAATCCAATGTTTTTATATGAAATTTGGTAATTAATAATAATAATTAAAGGAAAATTGATTAATGTAACAATTTTTAGTGGGTTTTTTCTTTTAAAAAAATAACCATTAAATACTTTATTTTAAAAATGATCATTTGATCTGGAATGCCCATTTCATATCCAAATTTTGAAAATGGATAAAATGATCTGATATGGTAATGTGGCCGCCTATATTTTACATTTTAAACTCACTTTCATTGTAGACTTCATTTCAAACTCACTTTCATTTCAGACTTCATTTTGAACCCACTTCTATTCCGGATAACATCAAACTCAAAGAATGTCTTCTTGTAGCAATAAAGACATTCAGTTTTTATGATATGTGTCAATTCTTTTTATAGTTATATGTTTTTATTTTTGAATATATGTTAAAAAGTAGATAATCTTTTTGTATGAGTTGATACAATTACATAGGTATTAATCGCTTTCCTTTGAATTCTCGTAGCTTTTAGGCTATTATAAGATTATATGTGGGTGGGTATATGTGTGCAGTATGTGATTGTCCGGAATGACTCCGGAATACAAATAACATGTATGGAATTTGTATAAGAATTCCGGAATGCGTAGAACTGTTGCAGAAAGTGTTTGTCCGGAACACTACCATTGTAATCCAGAATGTTTCCCGGAACATAATTATTTTAGTCTGGAATATGCATAAAATGTCTAATTACAATTCTTTTCAATGTTGTATAATAGCACATATAAAGCAAATGTCACTACATCATGTAGCGCTAGAAATGGTTAGAAAATTATGGTCTGTTTACACAGAACAGAACGTGCGACCATGTTTAGGGCATCATGTTTTGGTGCTTATGTTATGTAACACTTGTTTCCCTGGATATATGTTATTAGTGTAAAATTATGAATTTCGAGATTTCGTTCCTACGCCGAGCATAGGTATGTGCTATGTTGAGTGTAGCACCGCTGTTTACACCAAACCCTAGATTTCGGGTTTGGACACGATTTAAGTATCTTTAAATATTAGGGTTTTTTGAGATCAACATCTATCCTCTAAAGAATGAAATCTTGGCCTCTATTTCGCTCTCCTCTCTCTTTATGCTTCATGTGGGTGCCATTTCGAGAGTGTCCAAGGTAGTTCATCATTTTTTGGAGCTTGAGTGAGTGTTTCCAAAATAGTTCTAGCTTCTTGTATGTCTTGTGGACCTCTGCAAGTCATCATGTTCCCAAGTTTATAATTCAAGCTTTCTAGATCTTCCATGTTATGGTCTTTGAGTCCCTTTTTGGTTTTGTTTAGAGTTCAAGGAATAACTTTAGATAAAGCTAGAAACTGTATCATTCTTGAATGTCCTTGGAATGTTATATCTTTTGGATCTGGAGTGTGGAATTGTATTAGTGTTATGTATGGGGTCAAGGTCATACTTTCACCATTTTTGACCTAGAATGGTGTAGGACATGCATGTACATAAAGTTTCAATTTTTATGAGTCCTTACTGAGTATATTAGACTTTTGGAAAGTTTGGGATACTAGCTTAATGGATTAAGCACTTAACTAAAAACTTAGTTCTACATACAATGTAAGTTGAGCATAACATTGTGCTACGACGAGCGTAGGAATGAATAAATTCTACTATTTTGTCTTTTAGTTCTACGCCGAGCATAGACGAGCTACGTCGAGCATAGGTATGTGCTATGTCGAGTGTAGCGTTGAATAGTTGAATTTTGACCATTTTGGCTTTTTGGTCAAACTTGGTAGTATATGAGTTTTGGAATAAGGATTAGACCCAGATTGTTAATATGTGGTACATGCTTATGGTTTCGCCAGTGTTAACTATGTCATTCGAGGCGTGTGGACTTTCAGCTGTATTCATATGAGTTTCTCCCTATGCCACGTATACCACTGTATATCCTTTGCATAATAGAATAATTGTACTATTAGGGTATAAGTATGCTAGTTAAGTAGTTTCACTACTTGTTATGTATATATGCAGTATGGGACACTTGGTGTCATAGTATACTAAACTGGTAGGGTTGTATTATTTGATTATATGGTACTATTAGGAGTATTTTTGGTTAGGGTAACTAAGGAAGGCCAGTTACCAGTATTATGTATAATTGACTAGCAAATGACTTAATTGAGAAGTGATTAATGGCAGGGTAACTAGGGAAGGCTAATTACCAAGGTATATAATATGCTAGTCTATGCTATGTATTTATGTTATATGATTATGTGATAATGATAATATTGGTTTTATGTAGTTTAAGTTGGATAGGCTGTGAACTCTTGGTATAAAGCTTTATTGCATGGTTCTTGTTTGATTTATTACTTAAAGGCGGACCATCTGTTTGACTGTCTATATGATCCCTAAATACATAAGACATTATGTATTTTATGAAAGACTAAGATCTGTCCCTTTGAAAATGTATGAAAGACCAGGATCTAACCCGTGGAAATTGTAAAAAAAAGACCAGGATCTAGTCCTGAAAAATTTATGAAAGACCAAGATCTGGCCCCTGACACTTGTATGTTAGACCAAGATTCGGCCCGTAGAAATGGCAAGGAAAGACCATGATGTTTCCCATGAAAAAATGTTCATGTAGGACTATAATTTGGCCAATAACATTCACTTGGGGTTGGAATAGACTCGTTATTTCATATATGATTGTTATATATGTTATATGCATGTCGATAGGAGAGTTAGCAGGTTGGTGCTAAAGCCGAAGACGTTGTGTTAGTGTATTTTATATATGTATGAATATGTGGTATATTAGGTAACTCACTAAAATTTATTCTTACAGTTATGGATAAAAATGTTTTTCAAGTTGTTCGTGAGAAGAGCTTGGCGGAACTATACACATGAATCGAAGATAATATTTCCATTGTCTTGTATTTCAACTCTGATAACATTAAGGTTTCATAAAAATGAATGTCATTAATTATTTTTCTAAGTTAAAGGTTTTAATCAAATAAATTATTTACAAAATGAAAAATCTCTTTTTAATTTTTGGGACATTACATGTTAACATGTCGATGAGCGTCGAATGTCACCCCTTTACTTTTTCATCATCTTATATGTAAGGAAGCTACTACTTATCCTCGGCTTGACCAGGAAGAGATTCTATTTTTGATACACGAATACAGAGTTTGCTTTGATAGGAGAGCTTTTGGCCTTGTTACCGAGTTGTGGTTCGGGGAGTATTTCCCAATTACTTCATGTAACGCCCCAAAAATACCAAGTGAAAATTTCATTTTAAATAAGTCAAAACCAGTCATTCATTATCCCAAAAGTCGGTCATAATAAAAGTATTCTCAAAACATCATAGTAAGATCATAAATAGTCAATGCGGAATAAATCACCAGGGAATGCGGTGCGATCAAGTCGGGCCCTTCCTTTTGAAATTGTAGTACCTGAAATCTTTTTAAACATAAACCATAAGCATAAAGCTTAGTTGGTTCCCCAAAATACCCCGTACTAAACAATACATAACAACTTGAAACTAATCTGGGTCTATTTCACCCCGTTCGGTATCTTTCAACCGTTACTGGGTCTGTTTCGCTCGCTTCAGTATCGTTCAACCGGTACTGGGTCTATTTCACCCCTTCGGTATCTTCCAACCGGTATTGGGTCTATTTCACCCCTACAGCTAATCATATATTCATATCAAAAAGAGTCAAAAAGACAACAAACACATACAGGCATATCAACAAGACTCGTAAAGACGACAAACACATGCATGCATATCAACAAGTGTCACAAAGAAGACTATCATCCTACAAACATAATCCAATGGACCGACTTTGGTACCTTCGGCCCACGAGTACAGTGAAGAGACTCACATAGAGTTTTCAATAAAAACCAAACAGCTACCTCAGCAATAAAACATCCAACCCAAGCTTCCAAACGCCAAAACAAAACAAATCCTTAGCTAAATGCTCAATTCTACTAAAGTTTGACCAAAAGTCAAACTGGTCAAAAAGTCAACGATCAAAGTCAAAGTCAAAAATTGCCAATAAGCATCCCTCCACGTCGTGGCCTTCCTTGGCCCTGTCGTGGTCACAAAATGACAAAATAGTCGTTAATCCCCCAGTCGCCACACCGTGGCAGCCTAAGGCCACACCGTAGGGAATGTTTTTGGATAAAGTTTCCAACTTTATCCATTAGGAATGTCCCAACCACCAAGATCTAGATTTTAAGTCTCAAAAGGACCAAAAAGAGCATCTTTCTCAACTTAATCCATTAAGTCCAAGTCTCCAACCTTCAGATCTGAATCAACATGATCTTTAGATGTATAAAGTGTCCAACTCTATCGGTAATAATGTCTCAAGATTTAAAGATCTAAACTTTAATACACCAAAATAGCCTAAATGACCAAAATAACTTTCATGGCTAAAAGGGAAGGAAAAAGATCAAAACTTTCGTAGTCCATGAGGTTCAAGAAAACATTATAAACTTATCAAAAGGCGTTGGAGTCCAGATCTGAAACATACAATGTTCTTGGGACCTTGGAGAGTAATAAAGTTGCACACTTTATTCCCAAATCTCACTCAAAACTCATTAAAATGGACCAAAAAACCAATTACACCTAGATCCAAAGATGAAATGCAATAAAGGTTGCAACTTTATAACTTACAAAGGTCTATAAGGCAGGTATAGTTGAGATCTTCAATGTCCAAGCTTCAAGGGTGAATCTTGAATGGAAATATTGCTCCAAAACAACCAAAAACATCAAAAATATATGAGCGATGGGAAGGGAGGCTCAAATCTTGAAAATGGAGGGTATGGTTTCTCCCAATAGGTTCTAGATATGATCGAGGCTAAGAACATACCCTAGAACATGAATTGTTACCTTCAAATACCTTGAAAACCTTAAAATTTTCATGGTCATTGGGTTGTACAGTTCTCATGTTGTGAGAATATGTTCTCACCTCTTGAGGACTCTTACATCGTGAGAATTACTTCTGTCCCCCTTAGAAAGAGTTTTCACCCAATTTCACTTCAACTTCAAACAATCATAACTTCTTCGTTTCAACTCCATTGTTGGCGTTCTTTATATGCACAAAAAGGTATTGACGGTCCTTACAACCTTCTCTAATTACTTTTGACTTAAAACAAATCGAACTAAAATCCTTAATTTCATAAAAGAAGTCTAAAACATCACTTTTCTCATCTTACCCTTTGACTCCAAGACACAAACCAAGGCTTTAATTGCTTATCCAACATTATCATCATCTAGTAAGGTTTAAAACCCTTTCCCTTGAACCACAAGGACTTTACTTGATCATTTTTTTTTGTCAAAAATCCCAGAATAAGAAACTTCTCGATACAGGATGTTACAACTCTTCTCCACTTAAATTGGATTTCGTCCTCGTAATTCGTCTTGGTTAGGATTTATGAGAACAACGCCAACACATTCCATAAGGTTCCTCTGACCATTTCGAAATGAATGCATCTTATAAATAAAATTCGAGAGACCCCTCGAAAACCCATATCTTCCTACAAACAACCCAAAAACTTGAAATACTCAACCACAACAACTATCTTTCCCCCCCTAACTGAAGACCCAAATTCTAGTAAGAACCACTTAAACCAGAAACTCTCAAAACCACAACCACAAACCAATTCCATCAATATACTTCCCAACCCAAGAACCTATTAGTCTAAACTTCAGAAACCATACTCTAATTTTGATGATCATCCATTCGTTGTACCTACCCTTAGTTCTGTGACTAAGAATACCACCAAATCATGCAGAAAGAAATACTCAAAACATACCGATCGTGAATTTCAACCAATCCAAAACCAAAAGTTGTGCCTAAAAACCTTACATATACACTTGACTTCCTAACAAGTCATCATTAACCCACTACTCCCATGAGCCTAATGATGGCCAATCAAAGAATCTCACATTTCATCCAAGTCCTTCATTAGTTCAAGTGTACATCCACCTATAAAATTACTTGAGACAACTACAACAAACTTAATGACTCGAGATTTCGGAACCGATACCCACCATCGGTAATCAAACTCCTAATTAACAACCCGAAAGCAAACAAGGTTCATAATGCAAAAATTCAGCAAGACTTTTGAGGCACAATTAATACCACCAACAACCTTTTACTATCCACACGATCCAAACCAGCTGGTCACTAAGTCTCCTGACTCCCAAAAATACACTAATACCCAAACATGCCAACAAGAAGGACGATATGAGACCTAAGAGCCTCAATCAAATGACTACTGGGTTCTACCCATATCAATCATACAACCACCGGTCCACGATACATTGTGAAACCCTGTAGCCACTAGAACAATAAGCTCACGGTACTACACTGATCTCGCCGCTATTCCATCACTATACATAGGACTCATGACCAGCACCACAAGGGCCTAGAGTTACTCAACCACCAATTGACCGAGTTTCATGAACCCAATTAACATTCCCCTCAATGCTAACCGAACATAACATGGGCCATTACCATTTATCAAGCATAATTCCTTTCACAGTACATGTTGTTACCAATTTAGAATCAAACAAAAACATGGTCGCACACAACCAAAGAATGAGATAGGCGGTCGTACTCTCGTTCCAATTCAAAAGCTATAAACCAAACAAGAACCATGCCAATAATTCAAATCAAGTGCTCTCATTCCATAATCCTCAGTCCATATACACTACCTCGTAACCATACTCGAGGCATTACCACAATGTGCATCCCCAAGGGGAGACACATAACAAAGCTTGGATCTACTGCATTCCTTCTTCCTCACAACCTTACCCAAAGGGTGAGGTACTATCAGATCTAAAGAAATGAGGATCCTCAATCGTTAGCGGAAACATCCTCATGAATGTCTGATACAAGATCCCACACCTTATATAATAATTGAAGCGTCATAGGAGGAATGATAGTTATTCGCATGCCTCTTCTCAGTCGACATCGAAGGAGAACACCAGGGCCTTCAGTTTCACCAGGTCCTAGTAGCCCATAGGATGATCAAAGATGAGCCGGAAGGAGATCAAGGGGGAGCACACGACATGGGACCTGACGAGTATATGGACACAGACTACAAGTTCGATGAGGCTGAGGACGACATGGAGGAAGAACAAGAAACCGACGAGGACTCTGCCACGACACCTGTCAGCGAGGCGCAGCAGGACCATCCCGCCCAACCAGTAAATCCCGCAAGGGAGAATCTCTCCCCAGAAGCTGATATTGCCGCCCTGCGGCAACAGTTATTTGCCATGGAAGCACAAGAAGTGCGAGCTGAGAATGAGAGGGATGAAGTCATTGGAGATATGTCAGAGATGGCCCAGTTGTTGGCACAAGACTTCGGTATATGACCTCGCTGTAGTCGTAGGACGCTCCGTCGAGTGTTAGGAGTAGACTTACCCTACTGGTACTAGAATCTATGCTATGTACCTTCGACTCTATGTTTAAGTGATTACACTACTCATAGAGTCGTTATGCTGCCAAACTTACACCACTTATGTATGCTCTTTCGAGCAAAATTTTCATGTATCAAAATACAGATAATATTAATGGAAAATTTTATGTGTTCTACTATGATGTTGTAATCTGCTATGTGTTATATATCCATGATTGTATGCTAATTTGTGAAATTGCTTAAGTACGTGCCACACACCTAGTTTATAGGATCACAATCTCACAAAACCATAGGCATTCAACATCTTTCTGCTCCATGACAGAAAGATGCCTCAACGACCAACTCGCGGTAACCCTGGGCCAACCCCACCAGAAGTTGACTCAGCTGCATTCCAAGCAGCTGTGTCTGCTACGGTCACCGCAGCAATGGCACAGATTCACCAAGGGAACAGTGGAGGAGTCAAAGGGAAAGGGGTTGGAAGTTCGAACAACGGAATCAATCAAGGATCTACCAAAACATGCTCTTACAAAGATTTCACCAATGCCAAACCGCGAACCTTTAATGGCACGGATGGAGTGATAACCCTGAAAAGATGGATTGAGAAGGTGGAATCAGAGTTTGAAATATGTGAATGCCCCGAGGAGGTGAAAGTGAAGTTTGTCGCGTGCATGTTCGTTGACCAGGCTCTCACCTGGTGGAATGGACATATAGAGGCCATGACTCTCCCTGTAGCCAACTTTATGCCATGGACGGAGCTGAAAGAAATGTTGATGGCTGAGTACTGCCCTCGTGGCGAAATCCAGAAGATGGAGCAAGAGCTGTGGGATCTCACCGTCCTAAACTCTGATATAGATGCATACATATCGAGGTTTAGCGAGCTGTCATTACTGTGCCCTGGCATGATTATGTCTGAAGGAAAGAAAATTGAACGATTCATCTGGGGATAGACCTCCCCAATTCAAGGAAATGTGATCGCTGCAAACCCTGAAACTTTTGACAGTGCCAAGAGATTGGCCAAGAAACTGTACGACCACAACAACAAGAAGGGCGAGAAACCAGCAGAAGCTGAAGGAAAGAAAGAGAGTGACAACAAGAAAGGAAAGAACAACAAAAGGAAGGGCCGCCAAGGCTCGGAATCGTCCAAGAAGCAACAAACAGTGACAATCAACACTGCAACCACCCAAGTTCCACCCACACCGCATGCTCCAGCCTCAACTAATCCAAGTGCTCCTCGGTAGTATTCGGGAACTCATCCAAAGTGCAGCAAATGCGGTCTCCACCATAATGGAGAATGCAGAGAAATGCATTGCACCGGTTGCAATCGGAAGGGTCACACAACAAGGTACTGTCGACCCTATCCTCCCCATAATCAACCACAAGGAAACAATAACAAAAGCAACCGCAACAACAACAACAACAACAACAACACCAACAACAGTGGCAATAACACATGATCAAGCCCCACTTGCTACGGATGTGGAAGGACCGGGTATATTCGTCGAAACTGCCCCAACACCAGCAACCCCGGAAACGGAGGATCAGGAAGGATGCTAGCTATGGGTCAGGGAGAAGCGGTCTAAGATCCCGCTGTTGTTACCGGTACGTTTCTCCTAAACCACACTTATGCATGCATGCTATTTGATATTGGAGCAGAACGAAGTTTTGTGAGCAATAAATTCAAACACTTATTAAAATAACCCCATAAGCTTAATGAAACCTTCACGGTGGAAATGGTTAATGGGAAGATAGAATCCACTAGGGAAATCTATATCGGATGTACCCTAGCCTTAAATCATCACGTCTTTTAAATAAACTTAATGCCTGTTTCCATTAGGAGTTTTGATGTGATTATCGGCATGGATTGGTTAAGCCCCCACCATGCTGAAATTATGTGTCACGAGAAGGCCGTTCGCCTTCATCTCCCAAATCACGAAACCCTAGTTATTTACGGGGACAAACCCAACACAAACCTTCGCCTTATCTTGTGCATTAAAGCGCAAAAGTACCTATGAAAGAAGGACTTGACGTTCCTGGCTCATATAGTAGAAAAATCCAAGAAAGAGGTCAACATTCAACACATTCCAGTACCTTGTGAGTTCCCAGATGTCTTCCCTGATGATCTTTCGGGGATACCCCCAGAAAGACAAGTCGAGTTTCGAATTGACCTTGTACCAGGAGCTACCCCCATCGCCAAATCGCCCTACAGATTGGCTCCTGCGGAGATGCAAGAGTTGTCCAGTCAACTCAACGAGCTTTTGGATAAAGGATTCGTCCGACCTAGTTTCTCACCTTGGGGAGCTCCGGTTCTCTTTGTCAAGAAGAAAGACGGTACCTTCAGGATGTGTATCGACTACAGAGAACTTAACAAGCTCACTGTCAAAAACCGATATCCACTTCCACGAATCGACGACCTATTTGACCAGCTCCAAGGAGCTAGTCACTTCTCAAAGATAGATCTGCGATCTGGATACCACCGACTCAAGGTCCGGGAGGAGGATATTCCGAAAACCGCCTTCCGAACTTGTTACGGACATTATGAATTTGTTGTAATGCCCTTCGGTCTAACAAATGCTCCTGCCGCATTCATGGACTTAATGAATCGAATCTGCTGACCATTTCTTGATAACTTTGTTATCGTTTTCATCGATGACATCCTCGTCTATTCCCGAAACGAAGAGGAACACGACCAACATCTTCAACAAATCCTAGAAACCCTGTGAACCAAAAAGTTATACGCAAAACTCTCCAAGTGCGAGTTTTCGCTCCGAAGTGTGAACTTTTTGGGACATGTTGTTAGCCAGGAAGGAATTCATGTGGATCCTTCTAAAATCAAAGCCATCGAAGGATGGGCAATTCCAATAACACCCACAGAAATTCGCCAATTTCTGGGTCTCGTAGGCTATTACAGGAGATTCATCCAGAACTTCTCTAAGACGGCCAAACCGCTTACCATGCTTACACAAAAGGGCGTACCCTTCGTATGGACGGATAAGCAGGAATCCGCATTTCAATCCCTGAAGCAAGCAGTCTGTAGTACGTCGTTGCTATCGCTACCCGAAGGAACGGAAGACTTTATAGTCTACTGCGATGCATCAAATCAGGGCTTAGGCTGTGTACTCATGCAACGTGGAAAGGTGATAGCTTATGCGTCCCGGTAACTGAAGACGCATGAAGTGAATTACACGACCCACGATCTGGAGTTGGGAGCAGTGGTCTTCGCTCTGAAGATTTGGAGGCACTACCTTTACGGTACTAAGTGCACCATCTTCACCGACCACAAGAATCCCTAACACATCTTGAATCAAAAAGAGCTAAACATGAGGCAACGAAGATGGGTCGAACTGCTCAACGACTACGAGTGCGAAATCAAGTACCACCCAGGAAAGGCTAACGTGGTAGCCGATGCCTTGAGTCGAAAAGAATACTCAAATCGTTGTGTGAAAACTCTCTCGATAACCATCCAATCCCACCTGACCTCGCAAATCAGAACAGCCCAGTCAGATGCCATGAAGGCGGAAAACAAAACAAGTGATGCGCTGCATGGAATGGGGAAGAACTTTGAAATGAAGGAAGATGGAACATATTACTTCATGAACCGCATATGGGTCCCTAAACTTGGGGGATTCAGAGATGTAGTCATGAACGAAGCCCACAAGACGCGATACTCCATCCATCCAGGTTCAGACAAAATGTACTTGGATATTAAGCAACATTATTGGTGGCCTAATATGAAGGCAGAGATTGCCACTTACGTTAGCAAATGCCTTACTTGTGCTAAAGTAAAGGTGGAATATAAGAAGCCCTCCGGATTACTACAACAACCAGTAATTCCAGAGTGGAAATGGGAAAGGATTACCATGGATTTTGTAACCAAACTACCCAAGTCAACGGATGGTTTGGACACGATCTGGGTAATAGTTGATAGACTAACGAAATCCGCCCATTTCCTACCAATAAAAGAATCATACAAGATGGAGCGCCTGACAAGAATCTATATCAAGGAAATCGTGAGACTCCACGGAGTACCTGTATCTATCATCTCAGATAGAGATAGTAGATTTACATCCCGCTTTTGGGAATCGCTTTAGAAAGCTATGGGAACACAACTTGACATGAGCACTGCCTACCACCCACAAACGGATGGCCAAAGCGAGTGAACCATCCAAACACTAGAAGATATGATTCGCACGTGTGTAATAGACTTTGGAAAATCGTGGGATACCCACTTGCCTTTGATCGAGTTCTCATACAACAACAGTTATCACTCGAGTATCAAAGTTGCTCCTTTCGAAGCATTATACGGGCATAAATGTAGATCACTGCTGTGCTGGGCGGAGGTAGGAGACACCCAGCTAGCAAGAGGAAAAACGCCAAACAATGCCTTAACAGGACCGGAAATTATACGCGAGACGACCAAGAAGATAATTCAGATCAGGGCCCGACTGCAATCATCACAAGACAGACAAAAGAGTTACGCCGATAAATGAAGAAAGCCCTTAGAGTTTCAAGTAGGAGATAGGGTGCTACTAAAAGTCTCTCATTAGAAATGAGTGATTCATTTTGGGAAGCGGGGCAAACTAAACCCTCGATACATTGGACCCTTCGAGATTCTTGCCCAAATCGGTCCAGTGGCTTATAGACTGCAACTACCCGCTGAACTCAGCAGTGTACACCCTGTGTTCCACGTTTCCAATTTGAAAAAGTTCTTATCCGACGAGACTCTCATCATCCCAATATAAGAAATTGAAATCAATGAGAATTTCCTGTTCATCGAGGAACCAGTTGAAATCATGGACAGGGAGGTGAAGCGTACCAAGTTGAGCCGCATTCTGATCGTGAAAGTTCGATGGAACGCAAGACGCGGAACAAAATTCACATGGAAACATGAAGATCAAATGAAACAGAAGTACCCTCACCTATTCTCGCACTCTCAAATCTAGCTTTCAAAAGAATTCCGGGATGAAATTCCCTCTAACGGGGGGATGATGTCACAACTAGGAATTTGATGCCTTGTAAACATTAAACAATGATAACAAATGTGAGCCAACAATGTGAAAGCATGTATGATGCTCATTCAGTAACAAGAAAACTTCATCAAATACTTCATTCAAGAACTACAAATAATCAACAAAGAATTGGAAAACCCTTGAAATCCCGACTTAAGTCTATTTTGGGCTAGGATTTCCTTATTGGACCTAATGGATCAATAAGTTTCCAATTTAACTATCTTGAACCTAGAACCCTCAAATGGGCCCTAATTGGACCCATATACACGAAACTTAATATTTTGGGCCTTATACGCCTAAAAGGAACTAGGTTATCTTTAATGGGCCTTATTGGGTCACAACAAATTTAAATTAGCCCTAATAGGTCATAAAAATCATTCTTTGATTTTTATTGGGCCAAAATTCATCTAACATAACCATAAAATGGGCTTAAGCATACAAGGCCCAATTCTTTTTCTTTTCCCCTCTCCTTTCTCGGCCCAACTACACCAATATGGAAGAGGGTTGACTTTCATTGCCACCTCTTTATTATCTCTTGGATCTCCATGAAAAAATCATGTCCCCATGCACACATCACGTCATCTACTCTCTCTTCTCTCCTCTCTCTCCTTCTCTCGGCCGAACATAACACAAACACACACATATTTCACTCAAACTCTCTCTCAAAGAAACTCTCTCCATCCTTCATAAAGATTTCAAGATTTAGAGCTTGGTAAGGAGATTCTTCCACAAAAATCATCATCCAAAGTAAGTTTATGTTTAGATCTATTCAAACTTGTGATCTTGCATCCAAGAAGCCACTAAATTGGAGATTTACCAAGAGGACTTGCTAGGATCGAAACTTTCTTCATTTCTCTCTTCAAAACCAAAACTACAACTCAAGGTGAGCTTCATACCCCTCTCTTTTCGGTTTTCATGTGTTTTATGGGGGAGAATACAAGAAAATGTGTAGATCTATGTGTATATGTATGCTATGTGTGATTTTATGCATGTATGTATATATTTATGTGTTTTTGTGATAAATATGTAACTAAAAAGGGGTGAATCTCGAGATCTATGATATGAGAAGGGAAACAAACATAGTCTAAGTTATTTTATACTAAACAAGTTAAGAACAATATCTTATAAGGTTATGATAAACATATTTCAACATAAAAACCCATTTTTGGGCTTAAAATGTCAAATATACAAAACTAGGGTTAAAAATGGTCAAGTCACGGTTTCTTAAGGGCTAAAAGAGTCAAAATAGTTTCCATAATAGTTTTTCTGAATAATAAAATTTTCAAAGGACTTGAAATGTAAATTTTTAGCTTAATGGGCTAATTTTGGGCTTTTTGGCCCAATAAGCCTAAAATTATGAAAAATGACAATTTTAGGGGCTGAAATGAAACTTTCTTCAAAAAAGGGGATAAATAGCGTAATAAAACTATTTCGAGGGTCAAAAATGCTTTTCACTATCAAAAAGGACCAAAAATGTAAAGTTTTTGGATTTTGGGCCAAAACTGTAAAAGTTGTGAAAAATGGGGTTTTAACCTAGAAATACCATTCTATAAGGGCTGAATCTGTTAACAAAATAAGTTTTGGGTTAAAAATGTCTTTTTAACAAGTTTATGATGCAAAAGTGTCAAGAAAATGTTTTAAGGACTAAAAATGAAATTCTTTTATATAAAGGACTAAAATTGTTATTTTTATAAAATGAAAGGTAGTAAAAAGGTCAAACTTCTACTTTTAAACAAATTAATTCATTAAGTCAAAGTACAAAATCCACGACTACCGACAAAATGGAAAATGAATACACGTTCGTCTCCAAATATCGTTATAAACGAATTGATTCGGTCTCGAATCAATACAAAAACAACAACCGTTAAATCAAACACTTCAATATATACACGATAACTACGATGAGTAAACTTACAAACTTTGGACTTGAGAATTTCAAATCATGCTTGATGGATCTTGCAAGTCCATCAAAATGATCTTTGGGCCCAAAAGGATAACGCTTATGTGTTATTGGGCCTCCTATGACCCAATTCCGTGTAAAAGGACTTTCAATAGCTTTTATGTGCTATTGGGCCCTAGTGGTCCATTAGTAAGGCTAGTAAGGTGAAAGTAATCAAATGCGAGTTGGACCATCGTGTCTTTCGCATTCCCGACAGCCTAAGGTACTTACGATAGTAGCAGGACATAGTGCTCCTCTTCTCTTCGTTCGCTAAGGCTTATGAGAAATCAAAGTAGACGAAATTAGGACGATATACAATGTGGAGTAATCAATATTCATTCGATATGACAATACAAAAATCAGTAATCATGGATACCTATCAACATCGGAAAACATCAGATATTCCGGGGGATTCAATACTACTCGCTCGAAATTTTTATAACTATAATACAAAATACCCTTATAAATATGTTTTTGAAATCATTCATGCATCAACTTATGGATCTTCACACTTTGATAAACAAAAGTCTTTTTAGAAAATATCAGATTTTCTAGGTTTTACAAACTATACAAATCATTTTATCACAACATTGCTTATGAACTCACCAACATTTCATATGTTGACGTTTTTCCAAAATAACTTGTATTCTCAGGTAACAGGTAAGCGGAAGGGTAATATGAAGTAATGTTAGGATGTTATGTTGTTGAAAACACTCAAACAATTGATGTTATGAATGTGTAACGTTAAAACAATGTACTTGATGTGAACAATTCCAGTTGTAATATATTGATGCATGGTGATGTTTATGTTATGATTCATGTATATTCATTGTGATGATATTCAATTAAAGTCACGCGAGCCCTCAGACGTTTCCGCCGTCTGGTTCGGGGGTGTGACAGTTCCCATGCCTAAAGTCAATTGAAGATGGAGCTTATCAAGAAGAAGATCGACTTCGCAACTACTATCCTAGGGGAGTTTTTCCAAATCTCTCTTTACTTTTATGTTTTCTTTATCATGCATAACATGCAATGGGGACATTTCATGAATTAAGTGTGGGGTAGAGGGTTGGTTACATTAGTAACATTAGAATCATAATTTTACATTTAATTTTAAAAAAATTTGCATAAAAATTGTTAGGGTTAATTTAGAAAATTTTGGTAAAAGCAATTAGGATTCCACGCTAGTATTGTGTTTGATGATTCTTTGTGTTTGATGATTCTTTGAGGACCTAAATCTTTAGTTGAGCCTATATACTTTATAATGTATATGTGGCCCCCTTTATCCTAGTGAAATCATGGGACAAAAACAAAGTCTCGCTTAGTTTGAGGGATGCAACATGTTTAGCATCGTGTACCAGAAATGTATCCAGGAAAACTTAAGTAGTCATTGCACATGAGACTAATGCCTTTAACTAATAAATGATGATGTTAAATCCCCTTGCATAAGCATATGTTTTTTTCTAGGTTTTTAGTTTTGAGAGAAAAAAGTTAGTATTGAAAAAAAAATTGAAAAAGAAAAGAAAAAAAGAGTGATGCAATGTTTGAAAGAAAGAATCTACAAAGCGATGAAGAAAAAGAAGAAATATCAAGAAGAAAAGCTACAAATTATTGAAGATTCAAAGTATCAAGTATTTTTATGTGCATTGTAATTTTCTTTTCTAGGTTATTTTATCATATGTGTGCTTGGGGGTTTAACCAAAAATAACTTGATGTTAAGAAAGTTTTATGGGAATGGATTCGGAGGGATGCATAAAATGAGCATTGTTCAAAAGAAGTGGGTGAATATTTATGAGGATTGTAAGTATTTAGGATTAGGGGCAGTGCTTAGGAAAAATTTTAGACACAAATGTATACGTTGTAGTCTTGGCATAATGGATGGGTTTGATTGGAATTGTCTTATGTGATGCTAGTGTGCTAAAATTCAGTTTTGCTTGGGGGCAAGCAAAAGTCAAGTGTTGGGTATTCTGATATGTGCCTATTTAATCATTTATTTAGTATAATATCTTAATACTTTTTGGCTATTTTGTCTCAATTTATTAACAAACGATACTCAATTATGTTTAAATTATGTTTTCATCCTTAAAGACATGCTCAAGTGAAAAAGAAAGAAGAACTGCAATTGGAAGCTTGGGAATTAAAGTTCAAAGAAATAAGGCTTAAAAGAAGAGACACTCGGTGAGTTGGTCATCAACTCAACGAGTAGGTGGGAATATTCGCGAAGAAAAAATGCCTTACTGTACACGTCGTACACGCGATTTAAGTAAAGAACTCGACGAGTCGGTGCATAATTATGAAAAACCTTATATATATATATATATATATATATATATATATATATATATATATATATATTTGTCATTCCCGAAACCTAAACACTGGTGGACGACTTTTGTAGACCTTTGGCGACTCATTGGCGATTAGAAGGGTTCTGGAAGCTCTGGTTTTCGAGAATTCGAATTAGACATCAAGTTAGGAGAGATCAAAGGCAATAAACACTATTCTTTTGCTTAATCTTTTGCATAAACTTTGTTTACATGATTAAATTTCGCTTTCAGGTTGTTAATTGCTGTTGATATGAGCTAAAAGCTTATAAATAATGTTTAGAGTAGATGAATTTATGAATATGGTACGATTTTATGTCTTGGATTAATTTAATTTGGTGAATTGTCTTGTTAAGCTTATTAAAGACCCTTATGTGTTGATAATAATTATTTTTCTGTTTATAATCAAGTTGTTGAGTTGCATGAACATCTTCTTAATTGGTTGAATCATATAATTTTGTGAACAAAATATTGTATGCGTAGTATTACTGAATATGAACCTAGGATTAACTAGAAAATAAGTACATTAATTTGTAATCATGTATAATTAACAACCATACATGAGTTAATTAAATTGAAAATTTTACTTAGCTAATATTACAAGTCATACTTGATCCGAATAAAATACTAGGAAGCATGTTTGAATTAACCTGATTTCTAAGGATTAGTAATAGTGAACATGAATCTAATCACATTAGGAATTGGTAGCTAATGATATATTAGTCCATTGCACCTGCCATGAAATCAGCCATAGGAATAAATAAGTCGAATCTAAACAGAAGTCTCTTCTATTATTGAATCTAGTTTCCTTCTATTTGCTTTAGTTGTTAATTGTTTTGTTTAAGTGTTATTTTCTTATTTAAGTTTCTAGTCTTGCAAAACTAGAGAAAACCATCTTTTACTTGTTTTTAATTAGGTAATTCTAGTATTTAATATTAATTGTTACCGTTCCCTATGTTTGATACCCTTCTTGCTTGAACTATATTGCTAATCGATAGGTACACTGCCTTTCGTGTGTTTAGTTTGTGTGTGAAATAGTAGGATTAAAACTAGTGCATTTTACACACATGAATATGAATCATGATGTTGAAAAATGTTGTAGGATAATATAAACTCAAGATTGCATAAAATCTTCAACACTTCTTTTCTGGCATTTCTCATGTCATTAACATCTAATAACCGTGCACAAATTTTTTTGAAGAATGTACACAAGTCAATGATTGTTCTTGAAACATTTTCTGGGAGAAATGTTTGAACCCCTATAGGCAGCAATCGTTGCTTGAGGATGTGATGATCGTGGGACTTTAGCCCAACCAAATTTGATGCAGTATCATTCACCTTCTTATTAAAGTTCGATCCAAAAGCATCAGGTAGCCTCACTCCTTTAATGAATTGACAGAATCATTGTCGATTAATTGGTTTAAAAGAGTAATCAATATGTGGTATTATTATTTTCTTCTTGTTGTCTTCCTTTTTCTTGTTGTCTTCCTTCTTCTTTTTGACTTTCTTCCTCTTTTTGACTTTCTCTTTTGGCCATTGATCTTGTCGAATGCCCATATTTTACAAGTCTTCTCTTGCTTCTTTTTTGTCTTTGGTTTTTTCAGTCATCAATGCAGTATTTAAAACACTCCCATCCATATTTTTCTCCACACACATAAAATTTATATTGTGTTTTAGCTCGAGGGAAGACCAATACTCAATCTCAAAAAAGATACTATGTTTCGTCTAATTCAACTCTCTTTTTCTTGTTTCATCATTGCACTTTCTTGTTTCACCCCCCGTGCTCAAGATGTTTCTCTGGAATACGATAAGGGAGACAAGCCAATTGCTTTAATATAGATGTATTACTGAATCATCTTGGATTTGGTCTTCTCTCAGGTTGACCATTAAACAATAAACTTTGCCTCCACTTATGGTTCATATGCAAGAATCGTTTATGACCAACATAAGACATCTTGTTGGTGACATGAATGGAAGATGTGTTTGTGTTACAAGTAGGGCATGCTAAATAACCTTCACCACTCCATCCAAACAAACTTCTATGTGCTGGAAAATCATTTATAGTCCATAACAACATCGCACGCATGTTGAATATGGTGTTTGTTGATGCATCTCTCATTGGACTCCTTTGGCCCACAACATTTTCAACTCATCCACCAAAGGCCTCAAGAAAACATCAATGTCCTTTGAGGGTGATTTAGGGCCATGAATCAGCAAAGTTAGCATGAAAGAAGACGCTTTCATACATATTCATGGTAGTGTATTGTAGGCAGTTAATATAACCGGCCATGTATTATAAGTACTATTAAAGTTGCCGAATGGATTGAAGCCATTAACAGGAAAACCTAGATGAACATTTCTAGGTTCTTTAGCAAACTCTGGATATCTTTGATCAAAACCTTGCCATGACTTCCCATCAACCGGATGATACATCATACTATCTATTGAGCATTCAGTATTATGCCAACTCATATCTTTAGCTGTAAATTTGGAGCTATACATTCGTTGAAGTCTTGGAGTCAAATGAAAGTACCGCAAAACTTTTTGTGGTACTTTCTTCCCCTTTGCAGTTGCGTCCGCCCATCTACTCTCCATACAAATCGGGCAATTATGCATGTAACCATTCTCCTTCCAAAACAAAGCATAGTCATTTTTGCAAGCGTAGATCGATTGATATCCTAACCCTAGCTTTCTCAACTTCTTTTTAGCATCATAGTGTGAGGATGGAATCTTGCTCTTCGGGAAAGCGGCTCGTAGTAACTCTACAATTTGGTCAAACAAACTATTTGTCCATCTATTGGTCAAACATACATATCACTACATTCAGGGTATAAGTTGGTATTGAGCTCCTCAAACAAGTCATCAATTTCGGGTATATACCTCGTCCATCCTCGTCTACACTTTCTTCATTTTTATTTTGTTCAGCCATAACATTATCAATTACATCAAACATCTCATTACTAGTAAGCGTGTTTAATGGAGTGTTTATTCTTGGAGTCGAATTGTAGCTTAAATCCAAAGAACCAACATGTTTCTAGAAACCCAATGTTATGTATGTGGGCATAAACTGTAGGCAAACATGTCGATATGAATCCACACACGTTTTGCACATGCAACACACTTTTTCCTTTAGAGTTGACATGTTTCTCAATAATCTTCACAAAGTTTTTAACACCTTCCAAGTATTTTGAAGACATTCGGTTCTCTCCAATCCAACTCTTATCGATCGTCATTACGGTTTCATTATTAAAAATTATATTATATTATATATATATATATATATATATATATATATATATATATATATATATATATATATATATAGTTATCTAAAGTTAGATTGTATTTGGGTTATATATATAAATATATATCCGAGAATGGATAGAGTATTCACGAGTATATAAAAAATATATACTCGAGAATTAAAAATCAAACGGAATGGATAGAGTATTCACAATAGTTATGAAGAAGAAACTTAAACTAAAAGTCAATGATACAACATTTTTAATAAGAAAATCATATTATAAAGTACATTATTTAAACCATAAATTTTAAAAGTACGATGTTATGATAGAAAATAAACAAAAGTAAAATGTTATAATTAACAAAAGTTTAATAACTTTTTTAATTATAACATCATACTATTGTTTATTTTCTATTATAGCATCGTACTTTTAATATTATATTACATAATATTTTGGTTTAAAAAATATATTGTTTAATTAGATTTTATTATTAATTAAATTTGATTTTAAAATTAACTTAATTTAATTTTATAATTAATTTAATATTTTCTTCTTTGTTATTAGTTTAGTTTTTAAGTTAATTTATTTTGATTTTATAGATAGTTTTATTTTATTTTAATATAAATATTAAGTTGATTTAATAATTAATTTAATTTGCTTTTATAATTAATTTAATTTGATTTTTAAATTAACTTAATTTAATTTTATAATTAATTAAATATTTTCTTCTTTCTTATTAGTTTAAGATTTTTAAATTAATTTAATATGATTTTATAATTAGTTTTATTTTAATTTGATTTAATAATTAATTTTATTTTATTTTATAATTAATTTAATTTGATTTTAAGATTAAATTAATTTGATTTTATAATTAAATTAATATTTTCTTATTTGTTATTAGTTTTTTCTTAAATTAATTTAATTTAATTTTATAATTAATTTGTTTTATTTTAATATTATTATTAATTTAATTTTAACACTAATTTAATTTGATTTTATAATTAGTTTGATTTTATTTTAAAATTAATATTAATTTTATTTTAAAACTAATTTAGTTTGATTTTACAATTAATTTAATATTTTCTTTTTAATGATTTTTTTTAAATTAATTCAACTTTATTTGATAATTAATTTAAAATTACTAAAAGTATGTTGGTATTAATTACCTAATTAAGCTAAAGTCGTAATGACCAACATAAAGTCATTAACAAAATTAAGCACTTTGAAACCATATTAAACACTTTACAATACAAACAATAGCATCCAAATACAAAAACTATAATCTATCAATTAAAAACTTTATTACTTTATCTTATATACACTTAAACTATTAAACATAAATATCACATAATTATATATGTATACAATATATTCAATTCCAATTTTCATTTCATTTCAGACATACAATACTATACATCTAAATACAAAATCAAACATCATACAAAATCAAAATCAAACATACAATTCCAATTTTCATCCAATTTCAAACAATCATACCTTATAGCACCTTACATTTTAGACATCAAATTTCAATTTCATACAAATGTATACATCTAAATAGAAAATTAGACATCATTCTTAATTTCATTTTCATGCCAAAACGCACTTTCATACCTCAAAATGCATATATATATATATATATATATATATATATATATATATATATATATATATATATATATATATATATATATATATATATATATATATATATATATATATATAAGCAATCAACCAAACAAAATCTAAGAAAGTATATATCAAGGTGTATTGAAAGGGAAAAAAAAAACATAAACTGTATTCACGTACATACTGTGGTGTGTTAAGTAGGAAAAAAAATCAAAAAACTTACCTCAAAATCGGTGGTGAAGATGGCTCAATCACCGAAAATCGTTTTCTCTGAGGGTAATGAAGGTTGTGATTTAGGGCTCCAACAACCAGAAATAAATCCCCTAAAATAGGAGTAACAACTCAAGCTATTACAAATTAAGAAGAAATCAAGGACCAAGAACTTTACCTTTAGGTCGCCGATGAAGCGGAGTGGCCAGAAATCGCCCCACATCGTCGAAGGTTGAGAGGGAAAAGGAAGTGCAGGCGACTGCAAAATGAATGTTAAATGCGAGTTTTGTTACAGGAAACCTATACCCAAGATATAGGTAAAAGAAAACGATGTCGTTCTACTTTATGTTATTAAAAAAATATAAAAAAAGGGTTGTCACGTGGATCGGTCCCGCTTGTTCCCGACGACATGTCGTCGGTATAGGTGTACAAAATGACAACACCTTCCTTTTCCCGACGACATGTCGTCGGCATAGGATGACAAAAACGACGACGTCTTGATTTTCTACGACAAGGAATATAAATAAATCGAAAATATTTTTTTAATACCCTATACTGACGACATGTCGTCGGCATAGATATTTAATATACCGCCAATATTTTGCCGCTTTCCGCCGAGTCTATGCAGACGATTTATCGTCGGCATAGCTTTTTTGGTCAAGGACATATGGTCAAAGTTTGAAAACGTTGTACCCAAGACATGTCGTCGGTATAGCTCGGCTTTTGCCGACGACATATGTCGTCTGGACAGGTGTCGTCTGTAAACGTTGTTATTCTTGTAGTGCATCTCGTTTGAACATGGAAAACCAATGGATCGTCCCTGGGCATCGTCTAAGACAACAAATTAAGTAACTTACATATGTTTTAAGTTGAAAGCACATGTCTACGTAACTTTACAGAAAACACAAACAAATCAACTGGACCTCTGCAACGTGACTAAAGTTATATACATATGTGACATAATAGCAAACCTTTTATAGGTCGTTATCTTTAAACAAAAGAAATCACACAGAAGGAAAATATCTGTTTAGCTTGAACGGCAATGAGTAGAACTCTTCACTTCTAGTGTCAGTCTGGTAGGAATGGAATTTGTCCCACCAATGTTTGCCTCGGTCTCTCCTAACAGAACTGTCTTTATAGTGAAGCGTATTATCCAAAATATACGCCAAGATCGCAGCTACAAATGCCTCAGATGAGAAAGGAACATTCACAATGTTGTTAAACTACATGATAAGAAAAAAATGGCATAAGTAGAAATCCGTAATTTTTTGACCATAAAAGTTAAACTAAATAGACACAGATAGGACGGTGCCTATATGATGTGGGACTCCAACAAGCCTTATGAAACAGAGGCTCGATGAGATCAGATTCACATGTATAGAGTCCCGAGCATGCTAGACTTAATAGTTGATACCATGTTAGATATATAGAGCTAATTGTTTTAACTTAAACAGACTCAAGAGACTCCAACATCTATAGAGACTGATAACACAGTGTCTAGCTGATGTCAGACACATTTGCCAATTGTGGTATTCTATTCATACCCATCTTGCAGATGTATGGACGGCACCGTAACCGTTGATAGCTTCATACTCATTGAAATACTGGGGCACGGACAACCCCAAAAAGATTGAAAACCCGAGGATAAACTTTGTTCTGAAGGTGTTGAGATTACAAAACTGAAGGAAACTAAGACCTGCTGCACCTGTAATATGACATCGTTAACCTCAAACACACCATATAAAGTCAGAAAAAAGGGAAATCGGTAAATTCACCAGATACTTACCCACGTAAGCGAAGAAAATGCAATATAGAGCAGCAACGATTGGTGTTGGTATCGAAGCAAACACTGCTCCAAATTTACCTACAAGATCACATCGGACCTTTAATGATTTTAAGAATGTGATAACTTACGCAAGATATTCCAATTGGTTTGGATAAAATAAACTTGCCAAGAACCGAAAAGAAGATCATGAAGCCCGCTGAAATCTGCACGACTCTGCGACTGCCAACACGGGTCAAAGCCAAAAGACCAGCATTCTCGCTACGAATTAGCAAAGAAACATCTTTTATTATCAATGATCCATTTAGAAGTTGTATATAAACCTAATTAAGCAGAAAAAGTTGTAGTCTTTTAGACTCACAAAGATAGTGAAGATCCACTTATGGTTCCAAACAAGCCCGACAACAATATGCCTATTCCCTACAAAGATGAACATGTAACTAATCCATTGCTAGTTTTCCTAAAGAAAGCTGTTGCTAGTTTCATTTGAAATTTGTCATTAATGATCGTTTTTTAGCTAATGATTGCTTTTGTAGTTAAATTGGTTAAACAAGGGATAATTACCTGCCAACCAACGCCACGGCTTAGAACAGAGGGTGGCAAGGGAGTTGCACTTGCGTATCTCGAAACCACCATGAAGCCACCGGTTGACTGATCATATCATAAAAAGAAATAAAGTAAACCAAAGTGCATGTTATAAAGTAGAAAAAGTGTCTTCAATCTTCATTACATAAAAACCGGGAGTCTTAAAAAAATGAATGAGATTTTGATCAATATGTTAGTATATCATGAAAACAAGACCTCTACAAGAGCAACAAAAGCAGCCATCATCATGGCAAAAGTTTCACCGGCATTGAAAGAGGGTGCACCCCATTGGAAAGGATATGGAACTCTTATCCTGAAAATGTGGGATCGAATTATAATTAGACGCGGTATCATCGTCTTTATGTGTTTTTTCTATTTATGTCGAGTTTAAATAGGTAAGTAGGAGAATAACAAAAGGGGGATATAAATATATCAAATAATTAGCAGAGTCCTTCGTATAGCCAAATTGGAGAATCACAAAGGGGTCGGAAGGGACGTAACTGCAAACATGCATAAGTTTTTATTCGATGTTTACACCTTCAATTTTTAGTTCCCGAATTCCAATCCAGTTACAGTTTTTAAATATTCCAATTTAATTTTAAATATCACATGATTTTCTTGATTTCCGAAAATCATAGATCAGTGTTCCTTAAGTTCAATAATTAACTTGACGTTAATTTTAATTTTTCGTAATCTGGCAAAACCTACCATGGAGCGGCGTGAATTAGTCCAGCACGATCCGTACGACAACTTGCTTGCGTCCTTAAACTGGTGTGATTGTAGGCCCCACTAACCGTAAGTATGTGAGCATAAACCCAAACGATTGCAACTGAGATCAAAACACCAAAACGACCGAATATATTTCTTCCAGCATGTATCAAACGTGATACATACTGCACATACCAATTCATAAAGTTAAAAGAATTAATTTGTAGCCTAAAGAATTTGTTTCTTTTATTTAAAAATGTCATTAATTACCTGCGACAGGATAACTAGCAAGATGAGCTGAGGCAACCCTATCTCAACACACCTGGCAACCTAAAAACAAGAAACCAAATTCAGATATATCTGTAACAGTATACGTGGCGATATATATCATATGAGTATATATATATACTCACCCCCGGGAATCCAAATTCGTAAAGCCCAAAACCTGCAAGAGCGACCAAAGGAACAGCCGACAGTGGACTCAAGAACCTTGCTACATTACGCCAAAGACCACTGAATCCGAGGATAATCTGAATCGTTGATGCAATAATCAAAGCACCTTGGATCGCACGCATCGTTTTCTTGAATCTCTGACCACAAAAGCAATACATATTTAGTCAAAGATTCTTATATTTACATGTTCGTTTTTGACGTTCATGATCGAACGTTAAAGATGAACAGAAAACATAGGTAAATAATGCATCACGAACCGCTATAGGATCAGGATCATTCCACCGACCAGATAGGATAATGGAGATGGTGGGTGCAACATAAGTATATGAACTCCCGATGACAGCAGGTAAACGGGTCCCGAACATAGTCTGAAGCAGTGTGTTTATTCCGGCAACAAAAAGCAGAGTTTGAATCACTTGTGCTTTCTCCTCCTATAGGAATTGAATGACACTTATATTGTTTAGATTAGAGGGTATGGAATAATCGCAACATAAACGTATGAAAAGGTATATATTTACATGGATTTAAACTAAAATTTGATACTAAAGTAAGTCTTACATTGCCTCCTCCCATTTGTGGAACAAGAGCCGTTGGAATAATAACCGTTGTGCCGAGCATTACTATATAATGCTGAAAACCAAGCAGTATAGCCTCATCTGCAGCAAATATGCAATTGTAAACAAAAATCTTCATAATTCTGTTCAGGTTTTAAATGTTTAATGGCGTATTTCAGTCATTTTTAGGTGTTTTTGATAATAGTTGATATGAGGGTGTTCTTAAAGAATCTTTGAAACAAGTTTTCAAGGTTATAACTTATAAAGAAAGGATGAAACAAATTTTCAAGGTTATAACTTATAAAGAAAGGAATAAGGAATTTACGCCATGGGGGTGGACTCGTAATGCAGAAGGAGACGTTTGGCAGCTGATCTCTTGCTGGGTGTGGCGCCAGAACAAGTTCATCAGCTTTTGCTCCACCACCACCGCCACCGTTACCTCCGGCCATATCTTTAATTTCTTGGTATATAATTGTAGGATTATCACTCCTAAACCTGCAAGATAAATGGTTTAGTAGCGCAAGAGGGTGATAAAATAGTGAGAAATTGAAGTGGGATTGTGGGAAGGCTTTTATAAAGCTAAAAGTTATGGTTTCGATAGAAAAAATGATGAATATTTAGGCACACGCTAGAAGTTTTGTGTAGTCGGTTTGTACGTGTTGTGTGTGTATGTGGAATAGTGATAAGGACAAATGCTGCAACCATGAGACGTTAAACAGTGTCGGGTGCGTCAGGATGATTGAGTAGCCATGAAAATATTACTCGAGAAACTGTGAGATTTTTTAAAGGAAAAAACATAAATTTATAGTTTTCCATATAATATCTAAAATAGTTTAGTATTTATTTGAAGGATTCGTGAAAAACTTAGCATGGGAGTGTTTGTTTTGCCAATGAACATAAAAAAAAGTCAATAATTTGTCTCCATTATCGAGGGATTTATTGACGAAAATGGAGGTTAAGAAAACTGAAAATTATTTACCTAACTAATATGGCTTTTAAAATATTTACCAACTAGTATAATTTTAAATTGAATTTTTATATTATTGTTTTTTCTAAAAAAAATATTCCTCCTCACCTGTCAGAAGATGGATAGAATGTTCAAGTTAACATAAGTTAACTTTTTGTTGTATTTTTATACGGCCCTACAAAAGCAATTGTAATTATTTATCTTAAAAATCATACGAATTAACTTAGATTCATTCTTGTCAATATTTGATATTGTTCTTTAAATTTTATATGAAATTAGATTTTTGTAGCTATAAGTATAACCGAATGGTATTTGAATTAACAAATGAAGCTCTTCGTCCTATGCTTAAAAATCATACGAATTAACTTTATACAGCCCTACAAAAGCAATTGCAATTAGTCACCGCCAACTACGATTAAATTTTAAATGAGTGTAACCTTATGATGTCAATAATTAATTATAACAAGTAAAACTAAAACATTTAATTTTATCGTTTTGGCAACGAAACATTGTATCATTATGATGACTCGGTATGCTATCGATGCTACTGGAGCAAAGAATTGCATTACAGAAGTATAGATTCATTGGAGTGTTTAACCAAAATATGGTTATTAAAAAAATATTTATCAATTTAGTATAGTTTAAAAAATACTTGGTCATTCGAGATCTCCTCAGTTCCTCATGAAACATATTGGCCACAATAACCGTTTAGTGAAATACTAAATTGTCCAAAATACCGTTAGGTTAACATTGGTCAAACTCAATAAATTAGTCGAGTCAACCCAACTGAGTCAACTCACTCCAGTACGCGGGGCGTACTTCGATCTTACGCGGGGCATTCTCGGTTGCGACAAAAACAGTCGGGGGCCCTAACCGAGTACGCACGGCGTACCGCCTAGTATGCCTAGCATACGCAGTTGAATGTTCTTAACTCATTAAGGGCTTAATGCATAAACCTTTTCGACCAAACTACAGATCCAAGTCCATAAAGTTTCCAACTTTATGGTCTTGCATGACCCTAATGTGCTTAATAACTAAGACCCTAACATCTTAAGCCATTAAGACCATTATACTCATGCATGGGGAGGAACTAAGGGTCAAGAACACGTTTTTATCATTCTAAGCCTAGAAAAACGTCCAAATGGATATCCCACTTTCTTTATAGTATGCCATGCACAAGAAGGGCATATTCGGGGACAAAATTTCATAATATCAACACACAATAAGATCTATCAACTTAATCACCAAGGTATGAGCTTTATACCTTCTGGAGGTTGATGATGATGCAAGACCTTCAAATCCAAGCATGCTTCTAACTTCCAAGCTTCACCACCACCTTCTTCTTCCTTTGAAACACACAAAAACACACTCTCAAGCTTAAAAGTGAAACAATGTGGCTAGGGTTTGCAAGAGACAACGTTTCAAGTGTTGGAGGTTGTAAATGAAATGAGGGCATAGACTTAAGGTTCAATATATAGGGTCCAAACCCTAAAAATTAGGGTTTGTGTCCAGACGGAGTACGCCCTGCGTACTCACAGTACACCCAATGTACTCCTCAGCTTCGTTACTAATTAACTGTAACATACACGTTAATAACCATGTATAATTATCGTGTTTTGTAAACTTGATAACTTAAAAGTGAATATTATTGAATATTATATGATTCTGAGCGTTGAGCTATAAAAAGATAATTTTATGAGATTTGAAGTAAAACTATGTTTAGAATCATTCGGAAAATATTGGAACCGATGTGAAGTCTTATGAGATTTCGATCAAAAAGTCAATTATAGAAATTAACGAACATATAACATTTAAGTTAGAAATAAGTAAAACTAATGTTATATAAAATTGTAAATTATCTCGTTAGAAACATTTAGGCGAAAATCTCATCGAAATCCGAGTTATAACGAAAAAGTTATGATTTATCAAAATTTCGCGACAGAACTGGCACGACACCGTATGACGTAAAAAGTGGGTTTACGATAAACTATCTTTTTTTAGCTTTAGTGATCTCAATGAAAGTTGTAGTATTCGTTAAACCGAGAACTTTTATAAAAAGAACGTCCAAATCTGACTTCGTATGAGGAAGTTAAGATTTTTCTGAAATCCAACATAGCACAATGCAGCTTGAAATTCGAATTATAGATCGAATAATTTTTATCTGACACAACCTTAAGGAGAATCGAAGATCTCGTCAATAGTTGTTCAATGGTAAAAAGACAGACAAAAACGGACGTCAAATAAAGAAGTTATGAACTTTTAACGGACTTTTCTTGTCTCGGCCTGTTAAAAATATAATATTAAAAATGAAGTCAAAATTAGCCAACTAAGTATAACTGAAAGTTGTAGAGTATAATCTCACCTACGCGTGGATATAAACAACGTCAAAAACGGAGTCCGTATGCGACAAATATGAATTTTTGAAGTTTCAGGCACAAACTTCGAGGAGGCTGTACGCCCAGCGTACGAGGTATGTACGCCCAGCGTACTTATGTGTACATGGTCCGATATTAGCAACGTCACCTACTCTTTCGCATGTTGTACACGTTTTCATAGTTATGACGCGTCCGAGATGATCCCTTCATACGCCCAGCGTAGTGGCTTGCAAAGGAGTACGCCCCGCGTACTACAAACTTATGTCCAACGTAGTGGTTGGTAAAGAAGTACGCCCCGCATACCATGATATTACGCCCATCATAATCAGGTGCTTCAGATACTATAAATAAGGTGCGAGGCTGCCCGATTTATGGTTACAAATTTAACACTTTTGCACCCTCTAATTCCTTTCAAGCTATCCTAACACCCCCTGAAGCCTAGGAAATCACCCCAACACCCCGGAGCACCGAATACCTCAAGAAAATAATATTTTCAGTCGATACTCTGCCAGCACAAAGTCCGATTTTTAACAAAAACTCCCGGTTTCGTCAAAGAAAGTCATTTTTTTAGAAACGAAGTGCCACCCAAATTATCATTTTATCATTCAGTTATTTCACTGTGAGTTCAATATATGGATCATTGTATGTTATGTGTTATATGTTTAATGTGCTTTCATATGTTATTCTGGTTTTATATCATTTATCATGTCGAGCATGTCTCATATCACTTATGGTATTGGCTTTGAGCCTTTGGCCATGTAGAGCATGTCTCGTATTATTCCGGTATCGGTTTTATGCCTTTGGCCATGTAGAACATGTCTTGTGTCACTTCTGGTATTCGCTTTGTGCCTTTGGCCATGTACACCATGAATCGTATCACTTTTGGTATTGGCATCGGGCTAGGTAGGGCTAAAAGCATGTATTATCTAGCAAAATGATAATCAGTAATTGTTTATTTTCTGCGCCACTTGGGCTGAAATTTTATTGATGTATATCATGTTGAAATTGTTGTATCTCATTGATTACAAATCTTTGAATCAAATCATTGGTTGATATGGAAAGTCTGTCATATGATACACATATGCCTTTGTTGTTCTTTGTCCCTCTTTGCTTTTGTCATATATATATATATATATATATATATATATATATATATATATATATATATATATATATATATATATATATATATATATATGGCATAGCGTTATATTGTAACTATTATTGAACTCACTAAGCGTCACCCGCTTATCCCTCTCAGTGTTTAAACTATTACAGGTGATAAGCATCCAATATAGTCATGTACTATTGGAAGATGTAGAATAATTAATATTACCACTTTTGTACTTAGTGTATAAATTCTTGGGAAATTATGTAATATATAAAACTCTATAAAAATCTTAATAGTTGGTTTGTATCAAAAATTTTGTAAATTATATTATGAATATGTATGTGGGATGTTTGGGGTAATATTGTAAAGTTTAGAGAAGGGGTTCTCTCAATTATGGTATCAGAGCAGTAGTTTAAGCGAACTAAATTCCACGGATTGGTATTTAGACTTAAACTAATTGAAGTTCAATATATGAACGGATTCATTGTAAGTATATGGATACAAATCATAGGAAAGACTTAAGTGAAATATTAGGTAATGATAAATCCTAATATTCTAAAATACTATGTTACTCCAAATTTTCAGAGCAATGGCTAAACAGGTGAGTAGCCATACACCAGATGTGGGTGGAGATCTCATCCCGATTAAGGTGATACTCCAGTATCTCCTTGTGAAGAGCGACTTGTGGATAAACTTACTGGTGTTATTCGGAAGACTCTTGAAGAACACAAAAAGGATAGCGATAAAGGTAAAGAGAAAACCATTGGAGAATCTTCAAAAGGAATGGAGAAACGTCCCTCATTCAAAACTTTCAAAAGTAATGGTGCTACGGAGTTTTCAGGTGTTCTTAATCCCATTTTTGTTCTTACCCGGATCCAAAACACAGAAAAAGTATTCCGTATCTCTCATGTGGTTAATGAAGACAAGGCTAATTTGCTTCTGCAATGCTCATTGGAGAAGCCTCGGTCTGGTGGGAAGCAACATTTGAAGCTCTCAACTAGTATGTCCATGATAATTTATCTTGGGAAATGTTCAAAACTCGTTTGCTAGGACAGTATTCCTCTAGACATGAGGAGAAGATTGGAGAAAGAATTCCTCGAGTTTAAACAGGGAGGAATGACTGTGAATCATTATGAAACTCAATTCAATCAAAAAGCACGGTTTGCTGCAAAGTATATTCCAACTGAAGAGGATAAAATTCAGTTATTCATGGAAGGATTACGGTATAAAATCTGCAATTTTGTTGTTAATCGAGATTTTATGTCATTTGGTAATGTTGTTGAGTATGCCCAAAAGCGCGAGCATGACTTAGAGATACGTGGTGCCACTCTTTCTATTCCGAAGCATCCACGTGTTGATCGAACCGTTCCTGTTTCCTTTATTCCATCAGCTCAATCCGTTCGATTTGATCCTGAAAACAAGTACAATCTCATAATACCTCTCGTGGCCGTAGTAGGTCACAATCTTTTTCTCTTTAGTCACCATCGTGTCGAAAATGTGGAAAGAATCACCAGGGCTAATGCAGAACAGAAAAAGAATCGGTGATCTATTATGGATATGGAGAAATGGGTCACATGAAGCCCGTTTGTCCAAAGAAGAATGCTACATGCTTTGCTTCTGGTGTTACTGGCCACAGTAAGCGTTTCTGCCCTATTCTTACTAGTCAAATGGTGGGAAGTCAAGCTTTTGTACAACAACCGATAAATACTTCAACTAAAAAGGAGGAGGTGCCAAAAGCTAAAGGTCATGCATTTCATCTTACCACTAAAGAGGCACGCGAAGACCTAAATGTTGTGACTAGTACATTTCTCGTGAATTCTAGATCTGCTCACATCTTATTTGATTATGGTGCCTCAGATTCTTTTGTGTCTGATGAATTTGCGTGTTCTTTTCAAATTGCTTGTTATGCACTCACCAAACTGTTTCATGTTGATACAGCGGGAAGTGTATCATTACTTGCTGGTAAAGTCTATAGAGATTGTGTTGTAGAAATTGAAGGTTATAATTTTCTTGCTAACATGATTCCTATCTCCTTGCCCAACTTTGATATTATTCTCAACATGGATTGGTTGTCAAAGAACCGTGCAAAACTCTTGTGCTATGAAAAAATGGTATGCATTCCTATTGAAGGGGAGAATCCTATTTATGTCTATGGTGAACAAAGACTTAAAATCTTTAAAATAATCTCTTTCCTAAAAGCTCGTAAATTTATATCGAAGGGGTGTTCTACTTATCTAGCCTATACAGTTGATATCTCAAAAGAGAGGAAGAAAACTGTAAATGATGTTCCTGTTGTTAATGAATATTCTGATGTTTTCCCCAATGATTTTTTTGGACTTCCTTCAGATAGACAAGTAGAATTCCAAATTGACCTTGTGCCTGGTGTTGCTCCGATTGCAAAGACACCTTATCGTCTTGCGCCAACTGAGATGAAGGAAATGATGATTCAATAGTAGGAATTACTTGACAAGGGATTTATTCGACTGGGTACCTCTCCTTGGGGTGCTCCATTATTGTTTGTCAAGAAGAAGGACGGATAGATGTGAATGTGTATTGATTATTGCGAGTTAAATAAGGTAATTATCAAGAACAAGTATCCACTACCTCGCATAGATGACCTGTTTGATCAACTTCAGGGTGTTAGCTATTTCTCAAAGATTGATTTGAGGTTTGGCTATCATCAATTGAAAGTACATGAGCATGATGTACTGAAGACTGCTTTCCATACTCGTTATGGTCATTTTGAATTTCTTGTCATGCCATTTGGTTTGACAAATGCTCCTGCCGTATTCATGGATATGATGAATCGGGTATGCCGTCCAATGCTCGATAAATCTGTCATTGTATTCATTGATGATACACTAATCTATTCCAAGTCTGAAGCTGATCATGCCATTCATATTCGTGAATTATTAAAACTTCTTCGAAAGGAGAAACTATATGCTAAAATCTACAAATGTGAATTTTGGTTTCGTCAAATTCAATTTCTCGGCCATGTGATTTCTGGTGACGGTATATTAGTAGATCCTACCAAAATTCAAGTCATTCAGAACTGGGAAGCGCCCCGTAATGCTTCTGAAATTCGCAGTTTCTTGGGTCTCGCGGGGTATTACCGGAGATTCATTACAGATTTTTCATGTATAGCAGCACCTCTCACAAGTCTTACACGAAAGGAAGTAAAGTTCGAATGGGGTGAAGCCCAAGAAAAATCTTTCTCAACTCTAAAAGATCTTTTGACTCATGATCCGATCTTATCACTCCCAGAAGGTGATAATGATTTTTCCGTATATAGCGATGCTTCAAGGTTGGGACTCGATTGTGTGTTGATGCAATGTGGTAGAGTAATAGCATATGCCTCAAGACAACTGAAAGAGTACGAAAAGAAGAATTATCCCACCCATGACCTCGAACTCGTTGCCAATTGTTTATTGACCACAAAAGTCTCAAGTATATATTCAGTCAGCAAACTTTGAATATGAGACAACAGTGACCCATGGAGCTGATCAAAGACTATGAATGTGAAATCTTGTATCATCCTGGAAAGGCCAATGTAGTTGCTGATGCACTTAGCAGAAAGGTTTATCATAATAGTCTGTGTTATGTTATTACTCGCACTACAGTAAAGTTCAATATTCTTGATGAACTAGAAAAATGCGAAGAAGGAAGGGATGGTACATTATGTTGATATTTTACATGATGATCCTCGTGGACTGAAAGTATTTAAGAATCGGCTATGGATTCCAGAGATTGGTGGATTAAGACATAAGATTTTAGATGAAGCCCATAAGTCTAAGCTGTCAATACATCTTGGTACAAGTAAAATGTACTATGATGTACGAATTGATTATTGGTGGCCTGGATTAAATAGAGACATTGGAAGACACGTGAAGGAATGCTTAATATGCTTACAATTCAAAGCGGAACAACAAAATCCATACGGTAGTCCAGAAGGTATTAATGTCCCCATATGGAAATGGGAGGAGCTGTCCATGGATTTTATTACCAAATTACCAAAGACTGCGTGACAGAATGATAGCATTTGAGTAATTGTTGACAAACTGACTAAGAGTGCACATTTTCTTGCCAAGCGTGAAACAGCTCCAATGGAGAAATACGCACAAGTATATGTGGATGAAATTTTGGCAAGACATGGTGTGCCACTAAAGATTATTTTCGTTCATGATACTCACTTCACTTCTCATTTTTGGGCTAGTATGCAACGTGAATTGGGATCTCGGATTGCTCTCAGAACAACTTATCATCCCCAGACAGATGGTCAGACAGAGAGAACAATCCAAACAGTGGAAGATATGCTTCGTGCATGTGTCCTGGAATTTAGTGGTAATTGGGACAAGTACTTACCTCTTGTCGAATTTTCATATAATAACAATTACCACACTTCAATCAAAATGCCACCATATGAAGTATTATATGGTCGTAAACGTCGTACTCCATTATGTTGGTGTGATGTAGGAAAGAAAATCCTTGGAGGTCCTAAAATGATTCAAGACACCACTGATAAGATTTAAATTATACGAGAAAGAATGAAAGCGGCTCAGGATCGACAGAAGTCCTATGCAGAAAAGAGGATACAGACCATAGAATTCCAGGTGGGTGATTTCGTAATGCTGAAGGTATCCCCATGGAAAGACATTATACGATATGGGAAGAAAGGAAAATTGAGTCCATGATTTGTTGGTCCTTTCAAAATCATCCCGAGAATTGGTAAGCAAACCAACCGCTTGGAATTGCCTGAAAATCTGGCAGATATTCATGATGTATTTCATGTGAGTTATTTGCATAAATGTTTGAGCATATATGATGAAACAATTCTGTTATCTGAGGTGAAATTGGATGATAAATTAAGATATGTAAAAGAGCACGAAGAGATTATACACGAGAAAACGGTTGAATTGTGTAATAAAGAAGTAGAGTTGGTGCTTGTCAAGTGGAAACACCATTGAGGCCCAAAATTATACTTGGGAAAATAAGAATGAGATAAGAGCAAAATATCCCTATTTGTTTAAATCGTTGTAATTTAGGGGACGAGGTATTTGTTTAAATCGTGTTTTGTAAGCTTGATAACTTAAAAATGAATATTATTGAATATTATATGATTCTGAGCGTTGAGTTCTAACAAGATAATTTTATGAGATTTGAAGTAAAACTATGTTTAGAATCATTCGAAAAATATTGGAAGTGATGAGAAGTCTTATGTGATTCCGATCAAAAAGTCAATTATTGAAATTAACGAACATATAACATTTAAGTTAGAAATAAGAAAAACTAATGTTATAGATAATTGTAAATTATCTCGTTAGAAACGTTTAGGCGAAAACCTCATCGAAATCCGAGTTATAACGAAGAAGTTATGACTTATCAAAGTTTCAGGACAGAACCGGACGACAACGTATGATGTAAAAAGTGAGTTTATGACAAACCACTTTTTAGCTTTAGCGATCTAAATGAAAGTCGTTATATTCGTTAAACCGAGAACTTTCATAAAAAACTTCCAAATCTAACTTCGTATGAGGAAGTTAAGATCTTTTTGAAATTCAACATAGTAGTGTGCAGCTCGAAATTCAAATTATAGATCGAACAATTTTTAGCTGACACAACCTAAACGAGAATCGAAGATCTCGTCAATAGTAATTCAACGGTAAAAAGACAGACGAATACGGACGTCAGATGAAGAAATTATGAATTTTTAACGGACTTTTCCTGTCCCGACCTGTTAAAAATATAATATTAAAATGAAGTAAAAATTAGCCGACGGAGTCTAAATGAAAGTTGTAGAGTATAATCTCACCTACGCGTGATTATAAAGAACTTAAAAAACGGAGTGTGTATTCAAAAGATACAAATTTTTGAAGTTTCGGACACAAACTTCGAGGAGGTCGTATGTCCAACGTACTTATGTGTACACGGTCTGAAGTTAGCCACGTCGCCTACTCTTTTGCATGTTTCACATGTTTTCATAGCTATGACTCATCCGAGATGATCCCTTCCTATGCCCAACATAGTGGCTGGCAAAGGAGTATGCCCCGCATACTACAAACTTACGCCTAGTGTAGTGGATGGTAAAGAAGTACGCCCCGCGTACCATGATATTACGCCCAACGTAATCAGGTGCTTCGGATACAATAAACAGGGTGGGAGGCTGCCTGATTTATGGTTACAAATGTAATTCTTTTACACCCTCTACTTTTGTTCAAGTTATCCTAACACCCCCCCCCCCCCCCCCCCGAAGCCTAGGAAATCACCCCAACACCCGAAGCAAGCCTTGGAGCACTGAAGACCCCGAGAAAATAATATTTTCTATCGAAACTATGCCCGCACAAAGCCCGATTTTCAACAAAAACTCCCAGTTTCGTCAAAGAAGGTCAGTTTTTAGAAACGAAGTGCTGCCCAAATTATCATTTTATCATTCGGTTATTTCACAGAGACTTCAATATAGGGACAATTGTATGTTATGTGTTATAGGTTCAATGTGTTTGCCTATGTTATTCTGGTTTTATATCTTTGATCATGTAGAACATGTCTCGTATCGCTTCTGGTATTGGCTTTGAGCCTTTGGGCATGTAGAGCATGTCTTGTATTATTCTGGTATTGGTTTTATGCCTTTGGCCATGTAGAGCATGTCTCATATCACTTCTGGTATTGGCTTTATGCCTTTGGCCACGTAGAGCATCACTCGTATCACTTTTGGTATTGGCATCAGGCTAGGTAGGGTTGAAGGCATGTATATTCTAGCAAAATGATAATCAGTAATTGTTTATTTTTTGCGCCAGTTTGGCTGAAATTTTATTGATGTATATCATGTTGAAATTGTGGTATCTTTTTTAGTATAAATCTTTGAATCAAATCATTGGTTGATATGGAAAGTCTATCATATGATACCCATATGCATTTGTTGTTCTTTGTCCCTCTTTGCTTATGTTATATATATATATATATATATATATATATATATATATATATATATATATATATATATATATATATATATGACATAACGTTATATTGTAACTGTTATTGAACTCACTAAGCGTCACCCACTTATCCCTCTCAGTGTTTAAACTATTGCAGGTGATAAACATCCAGTATAGTCATGTAATGTTGGAAGACGCAGAATAGTTAATATTATCACTTTTGTACTTAGTGTATAAATTCCTAGGAAATTATGTAATATATAAAACTTTGTAAAAATCTTAATAGTTGGTTTGTATCCAGACTTTTGTAAATTATATTATGAATATGCATGTTGCATGTTTGGAGTAATATTGTAAAGTTTTGAGAAGGGGTTCTCTTAATCATGGTATCCTTACGCCCAACGTACCGTCCAGGTACGCCCCGCGTAAAGGCCAAAACTGCCAAAATTGAAAATGAAGGACTCGGAGAGAAATTACCAGGAATCGAGTGTAACAATTCTCCCTCACTTGCATCAAACATTGTCCTCAAAGTTCGCTGAAGTGAACAGTTCCAGATAACGCTCCCTCATATCCGACTCCGGTTCCAAAGTCCGTTCAGAGCCCTTCCGATGTTGCCACTGCACCTTGACCAAAGGTACCACCTTGTTGCGCAAGGCCTTCGTCTTCCGATCAAGAATTGCTATCGGCCTCTCTATATTGTGACATCCCCATATTTCTCGGCCAGAAAAGACCGATTTAATTTATGCTTTTTAAAATAAAATCAGAGAAATCTTTTTATAAGATATTGCGGAATTGGTCCCCAAACAATATATGATAAATGTTTATCAAAATCCTTCATTAAGAAGGTATATATTTTCCATATATATATCAAAACCTCGGGATGTCATGTTCCGATACAGATCAAAAGCATAAACAAGACATTATAAGCCTTTCAACAGTTATTTACAACTACTGGCCTATAATCCAAAAATCTCTCGTCATCCTCTGACTATGCTCGGGGTCCACTACCTGTAATCATAAAACTGAGTGGGTCAGGCTTGGGAGCCTGGTGAGCATACAGGGTTTTCAACCCCCAATAATAATATACTTATTAAGTTCACCAATCAACAATAACCCTAATTACCCATTCCCGTTGTCCTCGCTTTACGTCCCTAAACACCTATCACAAGGGACCTAGCCTAAGGATTATCATCGGGATGGACACTACTGCTAAGGGGTTTCCTCAGCCATACATGTCCTTAAGGCAACCATGAGGGGGATGAAGTACGCCAATGAACATTTAATTCATCAACATCTACAAGTTGCGAACCTGCTAGTGTTCCACTGGACTATCTAGAAAGTTTGTGGTCGTCATCTATACTTCGCTAGATGACTACAACAACAACAACAATATCGACATCGAGGCCTCTCACCATTTTAACACACATCAACTATTTCATCTACCCATGTTCTACCCAACATATTTTGTAGATAAAAACCATATACAGTTTAAAACTTGTATAAAACATCAATTCAATAGTCAACTCGAATAAACAATTAGCATATTTACACATAACACGTATTTCAAGGTAAATACTTCATATCTATGTGTAAATTGAAAGTAACTACACACTCACTTATTTTGGTGAAAATCGGGCAGCAATTCGTTTCCTAAAATGATCGTTTCTAATAAAACCGAGAGTTTTATTGAGAAACCGGGCTCCGCGAAAGGTCGGGCTTCGAAACCAAAAAGATAAATTTTCCGGGCTTCTCGGGCACTTCGTGGGGTATTCCAAGCTTTACAATTGATACCGGGGCTTTGCGGGATGTTAAGATGAAGAAAATATGGAGAAAGGGGCTAAAAGTGGCAAAATTCCAAAAGTAACCGGAAACCCTCGCAGGTACCCTTCTATATATAGGGTCCGAAGTTTGATCCAACGACTGAGAAGATGGCACGCTTCGAAGATCCGACGGCTCGCAGGGGGTGTCTCGCACGAGGGCAGCAGGTGCGAAGGCTCACTGTCAGCCTCCTATTGGTCCGAGGCGTGTGTGTCCGAAGTCGGTCCGGTGCGCAGGTGGTCAACACGTGCGAAGGTCCTCGGTGGCGGCTGCTGATTGGACCTCAGCCTCATGACCGATGTGCGAAGTTCGGACTTCGGCGGCAGCTGGGCGAAGCTTCGGCTGGGGAGCTGGCTGCTTCGGATTGGGCCTCCTCCTCGGTCGAATCAGAAGAGGACACGTGGCTCGCATGACTCAGTAGCCTCGGTGACTCAGCAGCCTAATGACTCAGCAGCCAGGTGACTCAGCAGGACACGTGTCACTTTCTAAGCGAGGGTGACGTGGCAATTGTGACTATGCGAAATTTCTCGGTTTTCGTGCCAAAACTTCTAAAATCCATAACTTTCGCATACGATTTCTGTTTTTGACGTTCTTTATATGCACGCGTAGCTAAAATTACGATCTACAACTTCCGTTTAGACTTCGTCATCTAATTTTGACTTTAAATTTTTATATTATTATTTTTAACAGACCGGGACAGGAAATCCGTTAAAAATTCATAACTTCTTCATCCGACGTCCGTTTTCGTCAGACTTTTTACCGTTGTGCTCCTAATGACGAGACCTTCAATTCTCGTTTAGGTTGTGTCGACTAAAAATCACTCGATCTAAAATTCGAGTTTTTAGTTGTCTACTGCTACGCTGAATCTTCGAAAAATCATAACTTCGTCATACGAAGTCAGATTTGGGCATTCTTTTTATCGAACTTCTTGGTTTAACGAATACTACGACTTTCGTTTAGATTACTAAGGCTAAAAAGTAGTTTATCAAAAACTCACTTTTTACGACATTCAGCAACGTGCCGGTTTTGTCGCGAAACTGCGACAGGTCATAACTTCTTCGTTATAACTCGGATTTTGGTATTCATTATATCCCCGAAATCCTTGTTTCGACCATTACAAGTAAAGATATTGGGCTTATCTCACACTTTAATTTTGACGCTTATTTTTATTCTTAATTAATTAAGCCCTAATAATTAAGCATAAAACACATAATTCACATAATATTCACATAACTCCTTTTCATTTCTTCAAAATGAGTTACAAAGGTTAACCTAGACTATCAACTCAATATAAATGCCTAGGCTAGAAACACGAGTGTTACAATTCTCTCCCCCCTTAGGATGATTCCGTCCCCGGAATCACATAACACCAAACAACTGCGGGTAGCGACTCATCATGTCACTCTCCGTTTCCCAAGTGAGATTTGGTCCATTCGTATGTTTCCAGCGCACAAGCACTAAATCGACCATCTTGCGTCGTAACTTCATAGTCTTACGGTCAACGATTGCCTCAGGTTCTTCGATCAACCTCTTGTTTTCATCCAACCTTAACTCAGAAATCGGAATTATGTCGGGCACATCTCCTTTGAACTTTCTCAAATAACACACATGAAAGGTGTTATGAATACCCTCTAGTTCTTCCGGTAACTCTAGCTTGTAAGCTTGATTCCCGATCCTCTGAAGAACTTTAAATGGTCCAATAAACCTTGGACTCAACTTCCCTTGTTTCCCAAATCTTATAAGTCCCTTCCACGGCGAGACTTTAAGTAAAACCGAATCTCCAACATCGAAGGATATCGGTTGTCTTTTCTTGTCAGCATAACTCTTTTGTCGATCTTGAGCAGCTAACATCCTTTCCCTTATCACTTTCAACTTTTCAGCAGTCTCATGGACTATTTCAGGTCCCATAAACTGCTTTTCCCCAGCTTCCAGCCAACATGATGGCGTTCGACACTTCTCTCCATACAAAGCGTGATAAGGTGCCATCTTAATGCTTGAGTGGAAACTATTATTATAGGAGAATTCTACTAAAGGTAAGTGTTCATCCCAGTTACCTTGGAATTCTAGGGTACATGCTCTCAACATATCCTCCAATGTTTGAATCGTTCGCTCGCTCTGACCATCGGTTTGCGGATGGTAAGCTGTACTCAAACACAACTTGGTACCCAATTCCTCTTGTAGACTCCTCCAAAACCTTGAGGTAAAATGGCTGTCACGATCGGACACAATCGTTAACGGAACACCGTGAAGCCTCACAATTTCCTTCACGTAAGAATTCGCAAGTTTATCCATAGACCATTTCTCTTTGGCCGCTATGAAATGCGCACTCTTAGTGAAGCGATCAACGACCACCTAAATCATGTTGTGACCGTTCCTTGTTCTGGGCAGTTTAGTCACAAAATCCATGGTGACGTCTTCCCATTTACCCATGGGTACGGGTAAAGGTTCTAAACTCCCATATGGTTTCTGATGTTGTGCCTTTAACCCTAGCACAAGTTACACACTCGGCCACATACTTAGAAACATCGAGCTTCATTGTCGGCCACCAATAATAGGGTTTTAGATCCCTATACATTTTCGTACTGCCGGGATGAATTGAGTACATGGTCTTGTGAGCTTCTTCCATCAGAAGATCTCTTATTCTGCCCGTCTTAGGTACCCAAATTCTATCTTGAAATACCTTCAACCCTTGGTTGTTTGTACCGAACACTAACGTTTTGCCCAAACGTTCTTCATTTCGGTCATTTTTCTCTAAAGCTTCCTCTTGAGCTTTCTTTATACTTTCCACAATTGTCGAGACAACTTCAATTCTCAACGCTCTTGGCCTTTTCTTTTCAAGGTTTACCTTCCAACTGAGAGCATCAGCAACAACATTTGCTTTACCAGGGTGGTAAAGTATCTCACAGTCGTAGTCCTTGAGTAACTCTAGCCAGCGTCGTTGCCTCATGTTCAATTCCTTCTGATTAAAGAGATATTGGAGACTCTTATGATCAATGAAAAGTTTACACTTGGTGCCATAAAGATAATGCCTCCATATCTTCAAGGGAAATACTACCGCTGCCAACTCCAGATCGTGAGTGGGGTAGTTCTTTTCATGTTCCTTCAATTGCCTCCATGCATACGCGATCACTTTATCCCTTTGGGTCAGAACACAACCTAACCCAACTCCGGATGCATCACCATAAACTGCAAAGTCATCAACTCCTTCAGGCAATGAAAGAATCGGTGCTTCACACAATCTCTTCTTCAACTTCTCAAAGGCTTCCTTATGCTTCTCATTCCAAGCATAAGTGGCTCCTTTGTGAGTCAAAGCTGTTAATGGAGTAGCAATCGAAGAAAAGCCTTGGATAAACCTTCGGTAATATCCAGCTAATCCTAAAAAGCTTCGAATCTCCGTAGGACTTTTTGGTTGTTCCCACTTCATTACAGCTTCAATCTTTGCTGGGTCGACCATTATCCCTTCTTGGTTAACCACATGACCTAAAAATTGGACTTCTTGAATCCAAAATTCACACTTGGAGAACTTTGCATACAACTTCTCCTTTTTCAAGACTTCTAGCACTTCACGCAGATGCTTTTCATGCTCCTGCTTGCTTTTCGAATAAATCAAGATATCATCTATGAATACTATCACGGATTTATCTAAGAATGGTTTACAAACCCTATTCATCAAATCCATGAAAGCTGCTGGGGCATTGGTTTGTCCGAACGACATAACCAAAAATTCATAGTGTCCATATCTCGTTCTAAAAGCAGTCTTTTCGATGTCCTGCTCTCTCACCTTTAGTTGATGGTATCCCGAGCTAAGATCGATCTTCGAGAAATAGCTCGAACCCTGCAACTGGTCGAACAAGTCATCGATCCTTGGCAACGGGTACTTGTTCTTTATCGTCACTTTGTTCAGCTCTCTGTAATCGATGCACATTCTCATGCTTCCGTCTTTCTTCTTTAGAAATAACACAGGGGCTCCCTAGGGTGATGAACTAGGTCGAATGAAACCTTTGTCCAATAACTCCTGAAGTTGTGTCATAAGTTCTTTCATTTCGGTTGGCGCTAGTCGATAAGGTGCTTTCGCTATCGGCGTCATTCCTGGTAACAAGTCGATACGAAATTCTACTTGTCGATCAGGGGGCAATCCGGGAAGATCTTCGGGAAAGACTTCCGGATAATCACACACCACCGGAATATTCTGCACCTCCTTCTTTTCCATCTTGGCATCGATCACGAACGCTAGATATGATGTACATCCTTTGGCCAAACACTTTCTGGCTTTCATTAGGGAAATGATTCCAGAGTTTACTCTGCGTTTGGCTCCGTACACCATAAACGACTCTCTCCCTGGTGGGTTTACTTTTACTATCTTCTTTCTACATAGTATGTCTGCGTCGTTGGCGCTAAGCCAATCCATTCCTAAAACTATGTCGAATCCATTTAACTCGATAGGCAATAATTCCTCTTGGAACTTATTCCCATCCAAGTCAATGAGGATGTTTTTCATACGATGGCTAACAGGTACAAACTTACCACTAGCAATCTCGACTATTATAGCATTAACTAGCATATCTACAGGCAAAGCTAGCTTTCTACCAAATTCATGCGATATAAAGGAGTAATTGGCTCCAGAATCAAACAAAATTTGGGCAGGCAATTCGTTTACGAGAAAGGTACCTGAAGCGACATCGGCTTCTTCTTTCGCAGCTTCGAGCGTCATCTGGAAGGCTCTCGCCTTCGGCTTTGGTGGTAGATTGGGTTTCGCTGCGTCCTTCTTCTTCGGGCAGTCCCTCAAAATATGCCCTTCTTCATTGCACCCAAAACATACGTTCTTATTGAAGGTGCATTCATTGGCATAATGCCCTGGCTTTCAACATTTGTAACAAGTGACTTCCATGCTGCACTTCCCAGCATGTTTCTTCTTACACTTGTCACACCACTTGGCTTCGGCTCCTCCTCCAAACTTTCTCGAACTAGTCTTCGAGAATTTGTTCTTTTTATTGGAACCTGAAGTTCCTTCAAACTTTCTCTTTTCGCCAACTTCAACCTTGCTGGCGGCTCTCGCTTTTATCATATCTTCAACAGACTTGGCAGCCCAGATAGCTGCCTCCAAAGTAATTGCCTGACGTACTGGCACCGCATACTCCCATGGAAGTCCCTTTGCGTACCTGTCTATTTTTGCCAACTCATCTGGGACAATACGCAAAGCAAACTCCATTTTTTCTGTGAAGTTATTTGTATATTCGTCAAAGGTCATACTCCCCTTCTGCAACGTTAGAAATTGGTTTTCTAACTCAAGTACGTTTTGGGCCGAGCAGTACTTGCGCTTGAAGTGCACTAAGAACTCTGCCCAAGTTAATTGCAGTGGCTCATTAGGGCTTAGGGTTTTCCCCAAAGTGCTCCACCAACGAGCAGCACTACCCCTGAACTGACGTACTGCAAACGTAGTTTGTAACTTGCCTTGGCAATCACAAGTCATGAAAGCCAACTCCATTTCCGAGATCCAGTCCATTACTCCGACAGGATCTTCTTTTCCATTGAAGGTCGATGGCTTGCAAGTCATAAAGTCCTTATACTTGCACCCATTTCTCTCCACTCTACCCTCGTGGTTATTCCTCCCAACCACAAGCGGTTCACTATGACCAACCGATCTGCTATTGTTTCCTTCTTCAGATCGATCGTCATTTAGTTCACGTTGTTCAATAGGAACTGAAGGTTCATCCCTGTCGTTCAGCAACATTTGCCTCAATTCCTCCCTCTGTTCAGCCAACATGGCCTGAATCATAGTTCGTACTCCAGCCATGGTGATGGGTTCGGGTGCAGCTCCTACTATAGGCACCTGTTCCACCACTGGAGGTTGAGGTTGTTGGTTTCTGTTTGCATTTCCAACTCCACTCCGAGTTCTTGCCATTACAATCTATATACCAAATAAGGCGAAATTTAGGTCTTTATCCTTGTTAGACATCTCAATTCCCTTATCACTCCGAAACGTTTACATGTTAGTTCTAATCTCGTATTCATACGCTTAGAATCCTACGCACATAAGGTTTCCAAATCCGGTCGGCAACAGACCATAGATCCGAACAAATAATGGCACACATGGCAAACACATAGCATTTAGCACATAAGGGCATTTTAGGCATCTTCCCTAAAATAAACTAGTGCTCGTGTCTAAAATATTGTAGACACTCATCTCACAATCATCACTTAGCATTCTAAGTTCAAGTCTAGAAATTCTACAATTTCTTAGTTCGCTTAAACTAATGCTCTGATACCAACTGTGACATCCCCATATTTCTCGGCCAGAAAAGACCGATTTAATTTATGATTTTTAAAATAAAATTAGAGAAATCTTTTTATAAGATATTGCGGAATTGGTCCCCCAAACAATATATGATAAATGTTTATCAAAATCCTTCATTAAGAAGGTATATATTTTCCATATATATATCAAAACCTCGGGATGTCATGTTCCGATACAGATCAAAAGCATAAACAAGACATTATAAGCCTTTCAACAGTTATTTACAACTACTGGCCTATAATCCAAAAATCTCTCGTCATCCTCCGACTATGCTCGGGGTCCACTACCTGTAATCATAAAACTGAGTGGGTCAGGCTTGGGAGCCTGGTGAGCATATAGGGTTTTCAACCCACAATAATAATATACTTATTAAGTTCACCAATAAACAATAACCCTGATTACCCATTCCCGTTGTCCTCACTTTACGTCCCTAAACACCTATCACAAGGGACCTAGCCTAAGGATTATCATCGGGATGGACACTACTGCTAAGGGGTTTCCTCAGCCATACATGTCCTTAAGGCAACCATGAGGGGGATGAAGTACGCCAATGAACATTTAATTCATCAACACCTACAAGTTGCGAACCTGCTAGTGTTCCACTGGACTATCTAGAAAGTCTGTGGTCGTCATCTATACTTCGCTAGATGACTACAACAACAACAACAACATCGACATCGAGGCCTCTCACCATTTTAACACACATCAACTATTTCATCTACCCATGCTCTACCCAACATATGTTGTAAATAAAAAGCATATACAGTTTAAAACTTGTATAAAACATCAATTCAACAGTCAACTCGAATAAACAATTAGCATATTTACACATAACACGTATTTCAAGGTAAATACTTCATATCTATGTGTAAATTGAAAGTAACTACACACTCACTTATTTTGGTGAAAATCGGGCAGCAATTTGTTTCCTAAAACGATCGTTTCTAATAAAACCGGGAGTTTTATTGAGAAACCGGGCTCTGCGAAAGGTCGGGCTTCGAAACCAAAAAGATAAATTTTTCGGGCTTCTCGGGCACTTCGTGGGGTATTCCGGGCTTTACAATTGATACCGGGGCTTTGCGGGATGTTAAGATGAAGAAAATATGGAGAAAGGGGCTAAAAGTGGCAAAATTCCAAAAGTAACCGGAAACCCTCACAGGTACCCTTCTATATATAGGGTCCGAAGTTTGATCCAACGGTTGAGAAGATGGCACGCTTCGGAGATCCGACGGCTCGCAGGGGGTGTCTCGCACGAGGGCAGCAGGTGCGAAGGCTCGCTGTCAGCCTCCTATTGGTCCGAGGCGTGTGTGTCCGAAGTCGGTCCGGTGCGCAGGTGGTCAACACGTGCGAAGGTCCTCGGTGGCGGCTGCTGATTGGACCTCGGCCTCATGACCCATGTGCGAGGTTCGGACTTAGGCGGCAGCTGGGCGAAGCGTCGGCTGGGGAGCTGGCTGCTTCGGATTGGGCCTCCTCCTCGGTCGAATCAGAAGAGGACACGTGGCTCGCATGACTCAGCAGCCTAATGACTCAGCAGCCAGGTGACTCAGCAGGACACGTGTCACTTTCTAAACGAGGGTGACGTGGCAATTGTGACTATGCGAAAGTTCTCGGTTTTCGCGCCACAACTTCTAAAATCCATAACTTTCGCATACGATTTCCGTTTTTGACGTTCTTTATATGCACGCGTAGCTAAAATTACGATCTACAACTTCCGTTTAGACTTCGTCGTCTAATTTTGACTTTAAATTTTATATTATTATTTTTAACAGACCGGGACAGGAAATCCGTTAAAAATTCATAACTTCTTCATCCGACGTCCGTTTTCGTCAGACTTTTTACCGTTGTGCTCCTAATGACGAGACCTTCAATTCTCATTTAGGTTGTGTCGGCTAAAAATCGCTCGATCTAAAATTTGAGTTTTTAGCTGTTTACTGCTACGCTGAAACTTCGAAAAATCATAACTTCGTCATACGAAGTCAGATTTGGGCGTTCTTTTTATCGAACTTCTCGGTTTATCGAATACTAAAACTTTCGTTTAGATTACTAAGGCTAAAAAGTAGTTTATCAAAAACTCACTTTTTACGACATTCAGCACCGTGTTGGTTTTGTCGCGAAACTTCGACAGGTCATAACTTCTTCGTTATAACTCGGATTTTGGTATTCTTTATATCCCCGAAATCCTTGTTTTGACCATTACAACTTTATGTAAAGATATCGGGCTTATCTCACACTTTAATTTTGACGCTTATTTTTATTCTTAATTAATTAAGCCCTAATAATTAAGCATAAAACACATAATTCACATAATATTCACATAACTCCTTTTCATTTCTTCAAAATGAGTTACAAAGGTTAACCTAGACTATCAACAATATAAATGCCTAGGCTAGAAACACGAGTGTTACATATATAGTTTTGGCACTCGTCGACCTGGATATCATCCAACGGTACAACCACCATGTCATCAGTTAAGCACTTCCGTAACTGAGAAACATGGAATGTGTTATGGATCTAACTGAGCTCCTCGGTAGATCCTACCGGTAAGCCACTTTGCCCACCCTGGCAATCACACGAAATGGTCCAATGAATTGGGATCTGAAATTGCCCCACTTTCTGAAGCGTATCACACCCTTCCATGGTGACACTTTCAGTAAAACTATGTCCCCAACCTTGAACTCCAGCTCAGAACTGCTAGGTTTTATGTACTCTAACATTCATATGGTGCCTCAAACAAGTCACAAACACCAAATAAACAACTAGGTGGATATGAGAGAGGCTAGGAAGACTAAAAACCAATTTCTCTTCTTGGAATGCAAGTAGTGGTCGATTTTAGGGCTTCACACAACATATATATATATATATATATATATATATATATATATATATATATATATATATATATATAGAATATTAAGGGTCATGCGTAACCCTAATCCATATACATTAGCCCATGATTCATCCATTTGATTTGGATAAATACTTCATGGATTAACCCATAAGCCCATCACAAATCAAACCATCGATTATTAGCTCAACTCATATGTATCAATTTAATTAGTCCCTTTTGATCACTAAGTCAATTCTTAATTAATTCTTGGTCAATACTAATTAAATAATATGGTTTCTCAATTAATATATTATACTTATAATATATTAATAAATCTTAATAACCTCTTACTCAAATATTCATCTATGAAATTATTCTGGTGAAGGCAACCCGAAATGGACCATGCTACTATCGGGTCAAGTACATACCAATTATAGTTATGGGCTTAGACACCTAATCCAACAATCTCCCACTTAGATAAGTCTAATGATTATAATTGCCAATGCAACTTAAAAATCTGATTAGCAATCGTGGCTCTCAAAAAGCCATTGTCGAACTCTGATGCGTCCATTAGATAGGTGATCATATAATCCTTTGTTCTACATGATATCATGCAGAAATATACATGGAACATAGTCATACTTATTGTCTTGTAGTTTGTTTCCCGATTTCTAATTTGTCTGACATAGAACATAATTGAACACATCAATTTAGTTCTGACCGGGCCCGACACATAAGTCAAAACAAAGTGATCGAGGGGCTAAAGATATCACTTTTAATCCTCTTAGGATAAAAGGAACAGATAAACATCGACTTATATGCTTGTACTAGATATTCGTTGAATCATACACAACAACACTGTAACATCCGAATTCCCAGGTATGATATTTTGTTCCTTTATTTTTGAGTTTTGTGGGCGAACTCGGCGAGTTGGCGTCTAGACTCGCCAAGTATGGTCGCGGATTGGTACACAAGTTCACAGCTGGACTCGGCGAGTCCACGCTGTTTAATGAAACCCTAATTTCCAGGGTTTGAGACCTATTTAAAGGGCCTTATTGCCGTCGTTTGTGGCCACCAACCCCAGATAGAGAAACCCTAAAGAGACCTAGAGCGTTTGTGAGGAAGGAGAGGCTAATCTTGAGCTTTGGTGGGTGTTTTTGCAAGAAGGAAGTGTTTAATGCAAGATGAAGCTGAAGGAGGTGCGATTTTTGGTGGTTTTGAGCTCTTAGAGACTGCATTGAGGTATTATTCTCGGACCTTCTTCAGTTTTGGTGTTGATTCTTTGTGTTAGGGTTCTCCTAACCCTTTTGGAGTTGATTAAGAGGTATTTTGGTCCCTCCTCGAGTTTGTGTTCTGGATCTAGACCGAAAGAGGTCCAGAGACCTTAACCTTTGGAGCTTTTGAGTCATTTTGGAAGTCATGAGCTTTGAATGTCATTTGTGGGGCTAAATCACCATTTTGGACCATTTCTATGTTATATGTGTGTCAAGGTCCGAACTTTACGTGATTATCATGCTTGGGGAGGCCAGATCTATGATTATATGGAACAGATCTGACCTCAGAAGTTGTTTTGAGTTGGTGCATGGCATGAACTCGCCGAGTCCCAACAACAGACTCGGCGAGTAGTATGACGGTTGCCCGTTAATCACTCAGTGAGTGGACTTGCCGAGTTGGGGGAATGACTCGGTGAGTCAGGGAGATTCAGGGGTTTGAGTTCAAGTTGGAACTCGTCGAGTTGTTCTTGAGACTTGGCGAGTTGAGTCGGGGTAGCCCCGAGATTAATGCCAGGTGGAACTCGTCGAGTTAAGGGAAATACTCGACGTGCCAAGAGAGAATCTAAGAGAGTCAGTGGACACGTGTAGACTCGCCGAGTCTCCCTTGTGCACAAGCCGAGTCGGGTCAAGTTTGACCATTGACCTTGTTGACTTTTAGGGTTGAGTATTGTTGTATTTATGAGAGTATTACTTTGTGTGATTAGGCGGAGGCTAGATCACATTTCTTCTGAGACAGATACTTATCGAGACCGCGAGGTAAGTCTTCTCAATATACGTTACCTAGAGTGGTATATTTGTGTAGACTAGAGGGTCTTATGTGTTATGTATGAGACATTGTGCTATGTGATATTTGTATGTTGTATGATGATATAGACCGAACCGGAGGGTCCAACGAGCTATGACCGGACCAGAGGGTCCAACGAGCTATGGGACTGGAGGGTCCCGCTGAGACACATCGACTGGAGGGTCGTATTATAGCCTCGTGTGGCGTATGTGCTGTATGTGGTATTTTGGGGAACTCAATAAGCATTTATGCTTACAGTTGTTGTGTTATGTGTTTCAGGTACTAGTGATGAGCGTGGGAAGGCGCCGACATGATTTGTACACACTTGAGGGGTTTTTTTGTTTTGGATTCTGGGAAGATGTTTTTGTGATAAATACATTTGATACAATATGTTGGATGTTATTTTGTGAGTAAATGAATGTTTTGAAAATGAAAAAAATTGTTTTGAAAATTTACATTGTTACAAGTTGGTATCAGAGCCTTGGTTTGAGGGATTCGGATGCATCTTCGGGCGTATCTGAACTCAAACTGGGGAATTGAGGAAAATTTTGATAATGAAGTAATTTTTTTTTGAAAAGAGTAAAGAAGTTTTGAGACAAACAGAGCAGAGCCGTGTGTACGATCAGCCAGCGCCCGAACGACGAATTCCCCAAAAGTACCCTTACTTTATGTGTTATGAGATATGTTATATTATGCATGCTAGAGTAGGCTAAGTATACATATTAGGACTAGAGTGGCCTGATTTGTGATGCCTTAGCCTAGGAGTTTTCTGCTGCTGAGATGCTTTGAGGGCGATTGGATAGCAGTTAGGAGCTCATGAGAATAGAGTACTTGTAATCCAAGATCCAAGGAGGAGGACTTGAAGCGAATGCTGATGCGGTGTGGTCAGTAGTATTGGGCCCGTACTACTGAAGACACCGGATCAGTGGGCATTTCAAGTAAGAATCTTTTGGACGACGGAGGACAAGTAGGGTTGCGTCATCGAGTATGAGCATGTTCGATTGAATCTCTGATAATTTTTGTTGTATTTCAGAAGCATCATGGTTGGGACTCGACACACACCTGAGAGTAGTGGTGTCAGCGACGAGGAGATCCGTCGATTGATTCATGAGGAGGTTGCTGCTGCGATTCGGGCTGAGATTCTTGAGATGTTTGGGGACATCAAGACCACGTTGATTGAGACTTTTGATGAGCGATACACAACCTAGACTGAGGCTGCTGCAGCTGCGGCTACTGCTGCTGTTGCTGCTACCAGACCTCAGGGAGGTGACTCGTTGTTGTTCCAAGAGTTCAACAACACGAAGCCACTAGAGTTCGATGGGACGTAGGACCCGATTGCCGCTATGAGATGGATCTCTGACATCGAGGGATGTTTCTATACGTGCTCTTGTCCAGAGCACTTGAGGGTTCGGTTTGCCTTGAACCAGCTCCGCCTGGGAGCGAAGGATTGGTGGAAGTTCGTGACGGCGAACTTCACTTTGGCTGAGATTTATGAGGTGACATGGGAGAGGTTTACCGCTATGTTCAGAGAGGAGTATGTTCCCTCGGTGGAGAGGGAACAGTTGATCCATGAGTTCTTGACCCTCAAGCAGGGTACTGATTCGGTGGCAGTCATTACCAGGAAGTTTCATGAGAGGGCGATGTTTTGCCTTGAGCAGGTGTCATCTGAGCAGGATCGTATGAGCCGTTATCTGAGTGTGCTGAGGAGAGATATTCGGGAGTTCGTGGCGAACTCAACTTATCGTACATTTGCTGAGCTCCAGGAAAATGCCCGGAAGAGGGAGATCGAGTTGGAGACTCAGGCCAGGGAGGAGGCCGAGTCTCAGAGGATGGATCGGCGGCCGGCTCAGTCTCAGCTGGCAGCCAAGCGGGCAAAACCAGCTGATTCAAGGTCTGGAGGTGCGAAGGGTCGCACTTATGCGAATTGCGGTAAGAGTCACGAGGGGACGTGCAGGGCTGGGGTGTGGTACAAGTGTTGGAAGGAGGGGCATATCGCGAGGGATTGCCCCAAGGGATTTTCGGTGTGCTTTCATTGCAAGCAGACCGGCCATCGGAAGGCGGAGTGCCCGCAGCTTCTTCAGGGATCAACGCAGGGATCTGCGCCTGCTGCTAGGGTTACCGAGGTTCGGCCGGTGAAGGTCGAGGCCCCGAAGGCTCGTGGGAGGGCGTTTCAGTTGACCGCGGAGGAGGTCCGTGCGACGCCTGATGTTGTGGCTGGTATGTATTTTCTTTCCATATTTTATTTGAGTCGAGTTATTATGCTTATATGATGATATGCGTAGGTACTTTTCTTGTGAGTTATGTGCCTGCATTGGTATTATTTGACTCGGGTGCGAGTCGGTCGTTTGTTTCCGTAGCATTTAGTCAGCATATTAGTGTCCATCGAGAGGCGTTGGATCAGCCTCTGCAAGTTTCCATAGCTGATGAGCGAGCAGTGTATGCTTCGGACGTGATTCAAGGATGTATCCTTGAGATCTTTGGTGTGGAGTTTCCGATATATCTAGTTTCGATCGCGATGGGGGACGTGTGTGTTATAGTGGGTATGGATTAGTTGAGCCGATATGGAGCTGTGATAGACTGCGAGCGTCAGTTGGTGACGATTCGAGACCCTAGTGGGGGAGTTCTTACAGTGCACGGCGAGGGTACCCGTGCGGGATCAGCTTTTTGTTCGGCCGCCAGAGCGAGACAGAGTCTACAGCAGGGCTGTAGAGGATTTGTGGCATCTGTGACGGATGCGAGGGTTGTTTCAGAGAGACCAAAGTTGGTGGATGAGGTTCCGATAGTGCGCGAGTTTCCGGATGTGTTTCCAGAGGAATTGTCGGCTGTGCCTCCGGAGAGGCAGGTAAAGTTCGGTATTGAGTTGGTTCCAGGAGCTGCGCCTATCGCTAAGGCATTGTATCGCCTTGCGCCTCCAGAGATGCAGGAGTTATCCTCGCAGCTTCAGGAGCTGTTGGGGAAGGGGTTTATCAGGTCGAGCAGTTCGCCATGGGGGGCGCCGATCCTTTTTGTCAAGAAGAAGGATGGCTCGCTCCGGATGTGCATTGATTATCGTGAGTTGAATAAGCTAACGGTCAAGAACCGTTACCCGTTGCCGAGGATTGATGATTTGTTTGATCAGTTACAGGGAGCATCTTGGTTCTCCAAGATCAATTTGAGGTCTGGGTATCATCAGGTGAGGGTGCGGGAGGAGGACGTCCAGAAGATGGCGTTCCGAACTCGTTATGGGCATTACGAGTTCGTGGTGATGCCTTTCGGACTCACCAACGCACCGGCGGTATTCATGGATCTCATGAACCGGGTGTGCAGACCGATGTTGGATCGCTCAGTGATCGTGTTCATCGACGACATTTTGGTGTATTCGAGATCCAGAGAGCAGCATGAGGAACATTTGAGGGAGATCCTCGGAGTTCTGAGGTCGGAGAGACTTTATGCCAAGTTCTCCAAATGTGAGTTCTGGCTGCGAGAGGTTCAGTTTCTGGGACACCTCGTTAACCAGAATGGGATATTGGTCGATCCGGCCAAGATTGAGGCGGTCATGAGATGGGAGGTGCCGAGGTCACCCACCGAGATCAGGAGTTTTCTGGGTTTGGCCAGCTATTATCAGAGATTTATTAAGGATTTCTCCAAGATCGCCGTGCCACTCACCAAGTTGACCCGGAAGGGTGTTGCGTTTTCTTGGGGTCCGGAGCAGCAGACCTCGTTCGAGACACTTCGCCAGAAATTATGCGAAGCACCCGTGTTAGCCCTTCCAGAAGGGATGGAAGATTTTGTGGTTTATTATGATGAATCGATATCCGGGTTGGGAGCAGTGCTTATGCAGAGGGGGCATGTGATTGCTTGTGCATTGAGGCAGCTTAAGCCTCATGAGTTGAGATACCCCACTCATGATTTGGAGTTGGGAGCGGTAGTGTTCGCTCTCAAGATCTGGCGACATTATCTGTATGGGGTTCGGTGTATAATATACACGGACCACAAGAGCTTGAAGTATTTGATGGATCAGCCCAAACTGAATATGCGTCAGAGGAGGTGGTTGGACGTGGTCAAGGATTATGATTGTGAGATCCTGTATCACCCGGGCAAGGCTAATGTGGTAGCCGATGCATTGAGCCGTAGGGCGGAGGGCGCCCCAATTCGAGATGTTTGTTTGAGATTGTTAGTGATGACCCCAGTGTTGGATGCTATTCGTGGGGCCCAGGATGAGGCTGTGAAGCCAGAGAGCCAGAAGAGGGAGCAAGTTGTCGGGCTGGTGTCAGAATTTGTTACCGATAGACGGGGGCTTATGAAATTTCAGGGCCGGATTTGGGTACTATCTGTGGGTGGGACGCGTACCCTTTTGTTGGAAGAGGCTCATCGATCGTGATGAGTTTGTATAACTCTTTGATCGATTAGATCTTTATAACAGGCAAATCAAGAAAGTAAAAACAGTGAGATAAAAACACAAGAATGGATCTGAATGAGTCGAATGATTCAATTAACTCAATCCTCAGCAGAGCTCGATGAAGAACTTCCGCTGTCGAGGATTCTAGGGTTACAAAATATTAGAATTCTAAACTCTATGAAAATCTCTGTCAAATCTTACATTAAAGAATGCATGCAAGCATCTATAAATAATAAACCCTACAAAGAACTCACGGATGGACAGGCCCATACCGGAGACAAAACAGGACTAGCTAACGAGCCCAAAGACGCAACACTAACTGGACCTAACAATCTCCCCCTTTGCATCAATTGGAGCGAGACTATCACTTCTTCTTGCTGGGGCCAGCTGCCAGAACCTTCTTAGTGGTATCAAACAGACGAGGGATAAGAGCAAGGATTGTCTGTCTGAAGCGAATGTACCACTGAATCATATCATCAAAGAACTTCTTGTCATCTGCCGAATTCTGCTTGCAACGATGAATAATCCCTAAGACATGTTCCAGGCATGCAGTGGTGTAGAGATGTTTGTCCGCCAAAGTGAACAAGCATTTTTGGCCTTCGTTTCTGGTAAACATAACAGAATTTCTCTTCGGGTCTATCTTCCCCATCTGCATCATGTTTAGGTCACTAGCAGAACCAACAGGTGATATAGTAGGCTTTTTCTTGAAGACACTAGCGATCTCCTGATCCATCTTGGCAACTTCCATTATGTAGCAGACAAGCGTCCTCTTGAAGTGGTCAATTATAGGACCATACTCCGCTTCATTTGTGAGAAGGATGTTGTGCAAAATTATCCAGTCGTGTGGATTCAAGTTGGGAAGATCGGCAAGCGAAATGGCATGTTCGGTCTTAGTAGAACCTCTCAGCACCTTAAACCGAACGTTAGTGAAGTTTCCTTCCCGATACGGCTTGAGGACCCGAACATTGATTATCTTATGAGCGCTCCATGTTTGATACTGTGGTTGAGCAGCCCTCAGATAGAATTCAACCAAATCCCTGTCAACCTTTGGATGAGGATGAGGGAACTCGGCAATATTGTCAAAGGCATGGAAGATGAAGGCCTTTCGGGTCAGTGGCATGTCGAACTGAGAATCGACAGAATTAATGCGATCTAGTGAGATCACTGGTTCGAGCCACAAGATGTTTGGGGTTTCAATTGCTTCTTTCAGCAACTTCTCAAGAGTCCACAGAGGAAAAAGAGTTTTCCTACTCTCAAGAAGGTCGTGAGCCTCTTTCTGCTTTCTTTCAGCTTCTTTAGCCTCTCTAGCAACCCGAGCGCTCATATCGGCATCCTTATCTCGACCTTGCTTCTTTAAAAGATCAGCAATGGTCTCTTTATCGTCATCGCTGTCTTCAGCAATTTTCTTCCCCTTGTCTTTGACACCCGAACCTGAGGCTTGGCCTGTTGAAGGAGGTTCGGTTGTTTTTGTTGCTGTAGAAGTAGGAGGCGGTTGAGATACATTTTCTCCCCCTTGTTTCGGAATGGACACGAAGTCAAGGAGCCCTTCAATCTTGCTCAGGAGAGAAAGGGCAGGAGCAAGCTTTTCTGCAAGATCACGCCTCACAAAGTAGTTTAGTATCGGATCATGTGCTTCCAGGATGTTTGAAATGGCTGTGTGGACATCCGAAACACATGAAGACACAATCTCTCGTTCAGATCGAAGAGATTCAATCTCCTTTTGAGAATTGGAGAGTTGAAGACTCTTGACCTTAAGAGCAGTGGTCTTTCTAGCAAGAGCGTCCATAAGAGAGTTTTCAGCAGCAAGATCTTCATGGAGCTTAGTCAGTCTCTCCTCAATCGTCGCCTTAAACGATGAGTTGTCGTCGGAGAGAGTTTGACGAAGAGTGGCAAAGGACTTCAGTTCTGAGGCAACTGAGGTAGCCAGCTGGTTGACAATGGGGTCAAGCTTCGTTTTGGTGTTTTCAGCAGTTTCCTGTAAAGACTACAAAAGAGAGGAAGCATCAGTAAATAGTTTTTCGACTTTTTCGGTCGCAGCCGCACAGGCTTTGGTGGAGGCATCAATTGCGACAGTAGCTGAGCTTAGAGAAACTTCATGAGCTTTGGAAAAAGCATCAACAATCTTCTGAATAGCAGCTTCAGAAATGGTAGACTGTGATGAAGAAGAGGAGGCAATGAGTGAATCAATCTTCTCGTGAAGCTCCTTGAGATGCTTCTTGGTGACGGGAGCATCATCATCATCGTCACTCTGCACTTGATACGGACTATAATAGACCGAATCAAATGTCATGTCCTCTCCACCAAGAAAATGTTCTTCATCCTCTACTGGCTGAGCAGCAGATGAGGGGGGAGGTGAGGGTGGAGGCTCGGTAGTGGAAGTAGGTTCGGGTTGTGAGGTATGTTCGGTAGTGGGTGTGGGTTCGGGTGCGTTAGTAGGAGCCCCCGTATCAGATACGTTGGTTCTTACTTCTGCGGTTGTGGTGGTAGCTTCTTTAAAACTGGGAGGGGGTACTGGGATAGAGGTAGGTGGTATTTGAGTGGTGGAGGTTATAGGGGGAATGGAAATAGGAATGGTGACTGGTGGAGAAGAGATAGGTGAACTGGAAAAATGAACTTATGGGGTAGGCGATCGTGGAGGAGTGTTACCACGAGGGGACTCGTCAGAGTCTGAATTTTCTTCCTCGGATTCGCTTGAGGAGGAAGCTAATATCAGCTTTCGCCTGGGTTGGGTTTTTCTCTTCTTCAGCGGAGGAGATTGAACAGCCTTGGTAGTTTTACGTTTCTTGGGAGAAGGGCCTTTCGCTCCCTTGCCAACCTGCTTGTCTTTGCCCTTTTCATTCTTCTTTCCCCTTGGAGCAGGCTTGTCAGCTTTGTGAATGGATTTGATCATCTCAGGAGTGAGCTCTCTAGGACCAGAGCGACGAAACTCCTTGTAAGTTCGAATGATACGACTGTCGGTAGGAACGTCTCCAAACATCGACTTAGGGATGGAGCCAATGAACTGAAATTTCGATGCATCGGAGACTATTATCTTCGTGGTATGGAAAGTACCAATCGAAGACAGTGGAGAATCAGCAACAATGGGGACGTGATACTTGTCCATCACCCATTTTGTGACTAGAGTCCAGAAGCGAGCATAGGAGATCTCGGAATGCCGAGATGTAGAGGCCAGACTCTGAATCAGTTGCTGCCATAAGACCGACCCATAGTCCAGGTTGATACCGTTGTAAACCCCATAATGAATCTTGAACTTAGTGACCGTTGTCAGCACCTCAGTATATCCCATATTATAGAACCTAGAAAACAAGTGACCCACTGGAATGGATTCAGGGTTAACCCTAGATGAATCGGGTTCAAACCCTAAAAGTGAGCAGAATTGCTGATTGGAGATTGACGCCTTGTGATCAAGAATGTCGAAGAGGATCCTATCAACAGAATTATCGTAATGAGCAGTGGCGAAGATTTGGGATAAACACTCCATAGGAACAACTTCAGCTTTGGTGAGAGCAGGAGCAAGCGGCGAGTATTTGAGGCATTCGATGATCGGGAACATGAAGGCATCATAAACATGGGGAGTAAGATCGATGATCAGACTCTGTTGGGGACGAATCGGCAGGATGTGGGAAGTGGCATTAACAGATGATGAATCCGCCATTGAAGTGAAGAAGTTGGGAGAGATGATGAACAGTAGAAGACTTAAAGCTTTTCTTGCTCTCTGAAGTTTGGGTGCAGTAAAGAGCTAAATAATGGTTGAAGTTACCTTTTATACTGTGGGGAGAGGAGAGAGAATAATCTGTTCCCAAATCTTCGAGGGAAATACGAAGGGTTTTTCGGAGGGTAATTGATGCGTGACAGTTGGTAGCACCGATGATTATGCATGAGAGAGAATAATTGTCCCTATTCACACGCCTTCCCATCAGGCGCTGTTTTTAAACGAAACGGTTCCACTTCGCACACCTGTCCTTCAAGCGCCGTTTGAAAATCAAATCGATTGGACTCCCGCCTGAGTCAACATCTTATCCTTTTAGAGTGAACGTCATCTTAAAGCAAAATAACCATGTGGATCAACATGAGCCACAACTCTTTTATAACTTCAAATCCCATTAAAAAATGGCTTGTAACTAATGAAACCAGAATTTTGGAAAATCAAAAAGATTTCCATGCTTAGAGTGTAAAAGAAAAGGAAATAAAGCAACACATATGAGGGAATTTGTGATGTCAGTAAAGACACGAAACAATGGATCCCGGGCACGAATCTCTTCCTTCAAAGTCAAGAGAGACTTTAAAGTGTTTGTGTGGTTTCCCGTTGAATAACGATCAGACACTTATTGAGAAGTGTTGAAAGGCTTCTTTTAATTAGGCTAATTTGGGTGGCTTTCGCTTCAGTTCAGAATTCCTGATCTTGACATAAGACAGAAATCGAACAAAGTACTTGTGAGACCAATGTAGTCTGTTGAACAAGTAGGTTTGAAATAATTTAAGTGGCAATGTAAAATAGTTTATGTAAAATCTCAAAAAAAAAAATTAAAACTAGATTCCAAGGGAAGAAATGTTATGGGATTTAACAATTTCATAGGAATCACACAAAAGGAAATTAGAGATTTCACATTACATCCCCATGGATAAGTCCGTCAATTCGTTAGTGAAAGCTAGAGCAAAGTTGATTGTTCACCGTCAATGCGTAGTAGGTATTGAGTTGTGGGTTTCACTTAGTACGTAGTGGCACAAAGCTAAGATCATGAACACAGAAATTGTGTAACCATAAAACTCAGTGGTAATTTCTGAGAGTCTCAAGGGTTACGTTTATGAAGCGAATAAGATGGAGAAAAGAAACCAAAGTACCTCTGCTGTTAAAATAAGGACCAAGCAGAAAACTCTTATCTCATGTGAGAAGAGAGTTAGGTAGCTCATGATTAGAATAAATATGAAAGCCTAATTGGGAAAACAAGGTTTGTATGTACCAAGTTAGTAAGGCTATTATTCAGAATCAGGTGAGGCTTTGGACACATACAACAGCATGCTTCTAGGGACACTTAACTAATGAAAGAATTCCCCACAAATATCCACACAAAAACATGAGAAGAAAAAAAACATTATCGAATAAATAATAAACAAATGTTTTTTTTTTGAGTTTTTGATTTTAATAAGAAAAAGATTTTGGAATTTTGATTAAAAAAAAAATTTGGAACCGAACCCAAACGTTCGGTCTATTTCGGTTGCAAAAAAATTTTGAAAAAGAAAAGAACTTTGAGAGAAAAAAAAACTTTGAAAATAAAAAAAACTTTGAAAATGTGAGAGATGAAATTTGAAAAGTTCACAACCAATGAGACTACCTTTGAGTGAAAAGCGAAGATAAGAGAACAGGACCGAACCCGAGCGTTCGGTTCATTTCGGAACACATGTGAACCGAACCCGAATGTTCGGTTCATTTCGCTTCCGACTTTTAATTTTGAGAAGTAGTTATTGGTACTGACTCCGATTCCATCATTCCTAGCCCTTGTAGAATTTTATTGAAAGATGCTTCAGGAAGAGCTTTGGTGAAGATGTCAGCCAGTTGATCAGTGGTTCGAACAAAGTGAATTTCGACGTTCCCATCTTCCACATGATCCTTAATAAAGTGATACCTCAGTGCTATATGCTTGGTCTTGGAATGTTGCACTGGGTTATGACAGATCCTAATTGCACTTTCTGAATCGCAATATAGTGGGATTTTTTTCATATTGAGTCCATAGTCCCGGAGCTGGCTTTGGATCCAAATCACTTGAGATGTACAGGAGGCAGCTGCGATGTACTCTGCTTCGGCTGTAGACAGAGAAACACATGTCTGTTTCTTTGATTGCCAGCTAACCAACTTCCCGTCTAGGAATTGGTAGCCTCCAGTGGTGGTTTTCCTGTCTAAACCACAACCTCCAAGGTCTGCATCTGAGTAGGCTTGAACGAAGAAACATGAGTTTGATGGATACCATAAACCGAGGGAGGTGGTTCGTTTCAGATACCGGAGTATGTGTTTCACTACAAGCATATGTGGTTCACGAGGATTTGCCTGAAACCTAGCACAGTAACACACATAAAACATTATATCAGGCATGTAAGCAGTGAGGTACATTAAAGAACCAATCATCTGGCGATATAACGTAATATCGACTGTCGGTTTTTCCAAGGATGGTGTGAGCTTGGTGCCGAACGCCATTGGAACTTTAACCTTTGAGTCTCCCATCATGCCGAATTTAGCAAGAAGATTCTTGGTGTATGCTTCCTGGTTGATAAAGATGCCTTCGGGTCCCTATCTAATATTTAAACCAAGGAAAAAGTTAATCGGACCCATTGAGCTCATTTCAAATTTAGTCTCCATCAGCTTTCTGAATTCAGCTGTTAAGCTAGGATTCGTTGAGCCAAAGATGATATCATCGACATCGATTTGAACAATCATAAGGTGGTTACCTTCCTTCTTACGAAAGAAGGTTGGGTCAACCGAACCTTGTTTGAATTTTGACATCTTTAAGAACTTGGTTAGCATTTCATACCATGCCCTAGGTGCTTATTTCAGACCATAAACTGCCTTGTCCAGAATATAACAGTGATTAGGGTGCTTTTCATTAACAAAACCCGAAGGTTGCTCCACGTAAACCGTTTCTTCAAGTTCTCCATTCAGAAAGGCGCATTTTACATCCATTTGGTAGACCTCGAAGTTCTTGTGTGCAGCGTAGGCAAGAAATATTCGAACAGATTCCAGCCTCGCTACCGGAGCAAAAGTTTCCTCATAATCAATTCCTTCTTCCTGGCAGTATCCTTTCACCACGAGACGAGCTTTGTTTTGAATCACATTACCTTCCTTGTCCATTTTGTTTCTGAATACCCATTTGAGACCAACAACTGAGGCATCTTTAGGAGTTGGAATAAGGCGCCATACCTTGTTTCTTTTGAACTCGTTGAGTTTATCTTGCATAGCTTGAACCCAGTCAGAATGATCAAGAGCAGTATTTACTGTCTTCGATTCAACTTTTGATACGAAAGAATTATACATGCGGAACTCTACTTTGGAGAATAGAGATGTTTGCTTTGCCTTTAGTTGAGATCGGGTCAGGACCTTTTCAGAGACATTACCCACTATCTGAGATACATGATGATCTCTGGTCCATTTAACAAGAGGAGGGTAATTTGGATCATAGGATGGATCCAATTCAGCATTGACCATTTCTTCCAATTCAGATTGACTATCGTCATCGTAGAACATATCGGAATTCTCCCCCTCGACTGATGAGCTTTCAGGTGTAGCTGGACTTTCTGGTGCTACAGGACTTTCGGGTGTAGTTGAGCTTTCGGGTGCTGTTGAGCTTTTGGGTGCTACAGGTCTTTCGGGTGTTGTTGAGCTTTCGGGTGCAACTGGAATAGAATTCTCCCCCTCAAATTGTGAGCTCGGTTGTTTTGAAGAAAGTGGATTCTCCCCCTCAACTGAAGCGCCTTGCTGAGGAGGTTCGTTTGGAACTTGTTCTCCTTCACTCATTCGTTTGGCGGCATGTTCAACAATTTGATTCAGATGGTCGACTTTGTTGTCTGCTGCCTTGGCTTCCGAGAGAGTAGCTTTCTCAGGTTCATCGAATAATTCCACAAACTGATCGAACAGATTAGCAATCGAGGCCGTGACTTGACCTGTTTGAGAGAAAATCTCTCCAATTGCTACTTTAGTAATCTTTATCTTCTTGACGTAACTGTCATCGAAAGTCACATAATATGTTTCTTCAATTTTTCTGGAACGCTTATTTAAAACCCGATATGCTTTTGAAGTAAGAGAGTATCCCAGAAAAATTCCTTCATCAGCTTTAACGTCAAACTTGTTACGATGTTCTTTGGAGTTGAAGATGAAGCATCGTGAACCGAATACATGAAAGAATTTTACGTCCGGCTTCCTGTTATTGATGATCTCATAAGGAGTAAGAGAGAAGCGCTTGTTGAGATAAGACCTGTTCTACGTAAAACATGCTGCAGCAATAGCATCAGCCCAGAAATATAAAGGAAGAGAAGCGAAACTTAGCATCGTTCGGGCCGCCTCACACAAGGATCGGTTTTGTCTTTCGACGATTCCGTTCTGTTGAGGCGTGTAGGGGGCTGAGAAGTTGTGACTGGTTCCTTTTTCTGCCAAAAAGTCTTCAAATTCTTTGTTCTTGAACTCCAGTCCATTGTCGCTCCTAATGTTGCGAACAACTTTTCTCAGTTTCACTTTAACCTGCTTAATAAACATCTTTAGCTTAAGAGTAGCCTCAGATTTGTGCTTCAGAAAGAACACCCATGTAAAATGTGAGAAATCATCAACAATAACAATAATATACTTGCTACCGCCAATGCTTTCAATTGATGATTTACCACACAAGTCAATGTGAAGCAACTCAAGTGGTTCAACAACGTTTGTGTTTATAATGGATGGGTGACTTTGACGACTTTGCTTCCCCATTTCACACGCAGCGCACAAATGTTATCGATCAAACTTGAGCAATGGGAGACCCCTAACATGACCTCCTGTGACAAGCTTGTTGATGTCTTTAAAGTTGAGATGTGAGAGCCTTCGGTGCCACAACCAGCTTTCATCAGAATGAGCTTTGGATAAAAGACATATAGCTGGATTTCCTTTGATTGGTTTGAGATTGAGAGGAAACATTTCGCCTTTGCGTTCTGATTTGAGAATCACCCTTTTTGATTTCTTCTCTATGATTTCTGAACCTTCATCGTCAAATGAAACTTTGAGACCGGTACCTCCTACCAGTTGAGACACACTGATGAGATTATGTTGTAGCCCTTCAACATACGCCACCTTTCTTATTGTGAAGTCTCCATTGGTTATCATCCCATAACCCTTTATCGTTCCATAGGAGTTGTTGCCGAACTTGACATTCCCACCATTCGGAAGAGATCGAAATTCCCTTAGCTCTTCCTTCCTTCCTGTCATGTGACGTGAGCAGCCACTGTCAATGTACCATTCTTCGTCGAACTGCTCGTCACTAATAACCTGCACAAATTAAGCAGATTTAGGAACCCAAAGTTTCTTGGGTCCACGTAAGCCTTTCACAGGAACAGGAATAGTAAGAGAAATTTCAACAAGATATGTTCTTTTTATTAATGTTGTTTCATCTTTCCTCTTAATAGTGTATACTTTGATTTTGTTAGAATTAGCTACAGTCGTTTTGGTTTCAGGTTTTGGCGTTTGGGCCTTAGACTGCTTTCGGTCATTCTTGACAGAGGAAATCTTCGATTTTCCTTTCAAATTCGTTGAAGATTTTGAGTTTCGTGCAGGAAAAGAATAGGATTTAGAAAAGGATCGAGAATGAGAGGAATCAGAATGAGAGAATTTGGACTGGGAGTCTTTCCTGACTTGAGGTTCTAAGTGACCCTTTTGTTTATGGTCATCAGAGGGACCGAACCTGGATCTTCGGTAGCTGTTGCTTTCGGGACCAAACTTGTCCTTTCGGTTGTGTTCCTCATGTGGCCTGAAAGTCTTTTTCTCTGGCTTTGAATTTTTATCATGATAGGAGAAATGGGCATTTTGAGATTGCCAAAACTGCTTTCGCTCTAAGAGATTCTTTTTGTATCTCAGATTCCTCTGCTGCTTTTGATTTTTCACTTGTTTCGGCTGCCTGTAGATGTTAGCCTTTTGTTTCAGCTTCTTGTCAGCCGGTTCACTTTTCACAGATGATGTTTCGCTTGTGGAAGTGACTTCTTCTACAGGTATTTCTTTTGTACCACTAGTGCTTGGCACGTCAAAGTTTTCAGGCTTATTCAGCGGCTCTGGTACATATCTTCCTTTGGTTTTCCAGGATGTTCGCTCTGATAGACCAACTGTTTCGTCGGCATTATCTATAGGAGCAGACCAGAAAAACTCATCACAGCCATCTGCGTTATCTTCGTTCACTATGGCAGTGAGTTCGGCTGTTTGATGCTCGGTTACTCTTGTGACCTTATATACTTGATTTGGTGTTATTCTCACCTTTTGGTACACAACATCCTTTTCTTCAAGAATCGAGGACTTATTTTGGGACAAACGAGCGAACTCCACAGAATTTTCAGAAATCAGATTTTTGTGGTTTTCGGGTTCGCTCTTGACAAACTCAGAACAGTCGACTTCATCCTCTACAGAAATTTCACTCATATCATCGTCCTCATTAAGTTCAGATGCGTTTTCAACATCAATTTTATTTTCTGAACTTAAATTGGCACTCAATGAGTTGAATTTTTGTATGGTTTCGGTCCTTAGTTTCAGCTTATCGTTTTCATCCAAAAGATTTTTCAGCATGTCCTTATGGTCTTTGGACTTTATGAAAGATTCTATTTTGTCCAGACCATACATATAAGTAGGATTCACATCATCAAACGATACAACACTTTCACAGTTGTATGCTTCAGCATCGATTTCATCCTCCTTAAACTCAAGGAAGGGTAAAATCATGCGATGTATTTTCAGCCCTATTTCACAATTCATATGCAGTTGAGTAATGTTAGCATAAAGTCTTTTAGCAATCAAACAAAAAACATTTCTTTGTTTTAAGAGTTTCAAATTGTCTCTTTGTAAATAAATGTTTTCATCCTTAGACTTAATCAGCTCCGACTTCTTCTGCTCAATCCACATCCTTCGCTCCTCACTCTTGGATGACACCCTGCTTATTTGGTCAGTTAGGTTAGAATTGGTGACCCGTGTTTGAGTTAAACAACTATCCAGATTTGAGATTCTTGAATTTAAGTTATTTAATTCCTTTTCATATGATTTCTGTGGAACTTTGAACGAAATAAAAAGAGATTGTACCTTCTTGATCAATTCATCAAGTTCATTGATCTGCACACTGAGAGGTTTTGCTGTAAAGCATATGTCCTCTCGCTCCTTGGTGTCCTCGTTTCCACCATCAATATTATATCCCCTTATGTGAGATACATCAGTCACCACCAGACACTTTCCACTGCTTTCATCGCCTCTTGCGACATACGCCTTTCCATGCGAAGGTTTTCTCACCTCATCATCTTCTGAGTCGGTCGAGCACACCTGTACGCCACCGAACTCGTCATCCTCTACAGAACCCTGTACAATAAGTGCATTCATAGAAGGATTAGTAGCAGCTTTCTTCCTCTTAATCTCTTCTAGCTTTTTCATCAGGATTCCCTCTTCATCTTTCTCCTCATCTTTCTCTGCCATTTTCTTCAGAACACAATCTTTGGCATAATGATTCTTCCTCCACAGTAATAGCAGCTGACACCAGAATCTCCTTCAACCTTCGCCTCTTTCTTTGGTTCCTCAGTCTTCGGCTCCTCCCTTACTTTTTCTGAACTGTAGCTTCCCTGCCAATTTCGGTTCTTATTGGTAGGAAACCTCTTCTTGATGAACCTTTTTGGATTGGACACCATCATAGCATAATCTTCTGAAGTAAGATCGTAGTCCTCCAGTTTCAGATCTTCATCTTCTACTACATTCTTGCTTTTAGACAGGAGGGCCAAGGACCCCAAACTTGAGACCACATTCTTCTCTTGCATCACTATCTTTTCTTGGGATTTCAGAATTCCCACCAGTTTAGCTAGAGAATATGACTTGAACTGCTCATGAGCTTTAACTGTAGACACAACAGCTCTCCATTCGGATCTTAAGTCATTCAAAAAGGTGACCTCCTGTTCAATCAACTTGCTTTCGAAATCATGTTTGATCATCTTGCTAAGAAGATGATTGAAGCGATCAAACGTCTGAGTGACGGACTCATCGGAATTTTGCTTAAACTCGCCAAACTCAGACAAAAGCAAGGTCTGAATAGAGTGCTCCAAATCCTCATCTGTGGAATACAGCTCTCGTAGTCGATCCCAGATTTCTTTAGCGGTACTGCAGGAACTCACCAACCTAAACGTGTCAGATTGAAGAGCGAATCGGATCAGTCTTAATGCTTTGATGTTGCACTAAAACTTCTCCTTTTCGTCTTGAGCAACGTCTTTTACATCTTTTAACAGATCATTATACTCTTTCTGAGTTTTAATGATTCTGGATGTTCCTGAGTGAGCAAATGGTCCAGACACAATAGCTTCCCATATAAGATACCCATTATCTTCAGATCTGATGACATAGTCTTCAAAATGATGCGCCCAAACTTCGTAATCCTGGGTGTAAAGAATAGGAATCTTTGTTGTTGATCCAATACTGTTTGAGATGTTGATAGGATTAGATTGAGAATCGTCCATGCTTGATCGTTTAACCTGTTTGAAAGATCAGACTTGTAATATGTAATATTAGGGCAAAACGAATAAATACTGAGATACGTCAATTATGGAGTGACAGCTCAATAAATATCAGTTAATGCGGAATAAACCCTAGTCACTTCTTTCACAAAAGAGATGTGTATGAATTACACAGCCTCCTGCTCTGATACCAATTAATGAGTTTGTATAACTCTTTGATCGATTAGATCTTTATAACAGGCAAATCAAGAAAGTAAAAACAGTGAGATAAAAACACAAGAATGGATCTGAATGAGTCGAATGATTCAATTAACTCAATCCTCAGCAGAGCTCAATGAAGAACTTCCGCTGTCGAGGATTCTAGGGTTACAAAAGATTAGAATTATAAACTCTATGAAAATATCTGTCAAATCTTACGTTAAAGAATGCATGCAAGCATCTATAAATAATAAACCCTACAAAGAACTCACGGATGGACAGGCGCATACCGGAGACAAAACTGGACTAGCTAACGAGCCCAAAGACGAAGCACTAACTGGACCTAATAGATCGAAATTCTCGATCCATCCCGGGGCTACTAAGATGTTTTTTGAACTGAAGAAGGATTATTGGTGGCCTGTATGAAGAGGGATGTCGCATGGTTCATAGAGAGGTGCTTGACCTGTCGCAGGGTGAAGGCCGAGCACCAGCGTCCACATGGTAAGCTACAGCCATTAGAGATTCCCGAATGGAAATGGGAACATATTACCATGGATTTCATCAGCAAATTTCCAAGAACCGCGAGGGGTGTCGATGCAATTTGGGTGATTGTGGATAGATTGACAAAGAGTGCTCACTTCCTGGCCATCAGTGAGAGCTCTTCCGCGGAGAAGTTGGCGGAGATGTACGTGAGAGAGGTGTTATCGCGGCATGGAGTGCCAATCTCGATTGTCTCAGATCGAGATGTACGTTTCACTTCCATATTCTGGAAGAAGTTTCACGAGGATTTGGGAACGAGGCTGCATTTCAGTACTGCATACCACCCTCAGAGGGACGGACAGAGTGAGCGGACGATTCAGACGCTCGAGGATATGCTTCGGGCATGTGTATTGGATTTCGGAGGGAGTTGGGACACGCATTTGCCCTTGGCGGAGTTTTCTTATAACAACAGCCATCATTCGAGCATTGGAATGCCGCCATTTGAGCTGTTGTATGGGAGGATGTGTCGAACCCCTATTTGTTGGGGAGAAGTAAGGCAGCGTGTGATGGGCAGTACTGAGATTGTGCTTCAGACGACAGAGCAGATCTAGCAGGTCAGGTAGAGGTTGTTGACCGCTCAGAGTCGTCAGAAGAGTTATGAGGAAAGGCATCGGTCCGAGCTCGATTTTCAGGTCAGCGACTTTGTGCTCCTGAAGGTCTCTCCTTGGAAAGGAGTGATCCGATTTAGGAAGAGGGGCAAGTTGGGGCCCCGATATATTGGACCTCTCAGAGTGATCGCGAGGGTAGGCAGGGTAGCCTATCGTTTAGAGTTGCCGACAGAGTTGGGTCAGATTCATGACACTTTCCACGTGTCGCAGTTGCGAAAGTGTATAGCCGACGAGTCGGCAGTGGTGCCCTTAGAAGATATTCAGGTGGATGCGAGCCTGAATTACGCCGAGAGACTAATGGTGATTAGGGATCAGAAGATCAAGGTTTTGAGGAACAAGGAAGTGCCGTTGGTGCAGGTCCAGTGGCAGCATCGGAAAGGGTCAGAGTTGACTTGGGAACCCGAGCGTGAGATGCGGGAGCAGCATCCGGAGTTGTTTGCAGAGTGAGACTTCGAGGGCGAAGTTTGATTCTAGTGGGGGAGAATTGTAAAACCGGATTCCCAGGTATGATATTTTGTTCCTTTATTTTTGAGTTTTGTGGGCGAACTCGGCAAGTTGGCGTCTAGACTCGCCGAGTGTGGTCGCGGATTGGTACGCGAGTTCACAGCTGGACTCGGCGAGTCCACGCTGTTTAATGAAACCCTAACTTCCAGGGTTTGAGACCTATTTAAAGGGCCTTATGGCCGTCATTTGAGGCCACCAACCCCAGAGAGAGAAACCATAAAGAGACCTAGAGCGTTTGTGAGGAAGGAGAGGCTAATCTTGAGCTTTGGTGGGTGTTTTTGCAAGAAGGAAGTGTTTAAGGCAAGAGGAAGCTGAAGGAGGTGCGATTTCTGGTGGTTTTGAGCTCCTAGAGACTGCATTGAGGTATTATTCTCGGACCTTCTTTAGTTTTGGTGTTGATTCTTTGTGTTAGGGTTTTCCTAACCCTTTTGGAGATTAATTAAGTGGTATTTTGGTCCCTACTCGAGTTTGTGTTCTAGATCTGGACCCAAAGAGGTCCAGAGACCTTAACCTTTGGAGCTTTTGAGTCATTTTGGAAGTCATGAGCTTGGAATGTCATTTTTGGGGCTAAATCACCATTTTGGACCATTTCTATGTTATATGTGTGTCAAGGTCCAAACTTTACCTGATTATCATGCTTGGGGAGGCCAAATCTATGATTATATGGAACAGATCTGACCTCAGAAGTTGTTTTGAGTTGGTGCATGGCATGAACTCGCCAAGTCCCAAGAACAGACTCGGCGAGTAGTATGAAGGTTGCCCGTTAATCACTCAGTGAGTGGACCTTCCGAGTTGGGGGAATGACTCGGTGAGTTAGGGAGATTCAGGGGTCTGAGTTCAAGTTGGAACTCGCCGAGTTGTTCTTGAGACTCGGCGAGTTGAGTCAGGGTGGCCCCGCGATTCATGCTAGGTGGAACTCGTCGATTTAAGGGAAATACTCGACGTGCCAAGAGAGAATCTAAGAGAGTCAGTGGACACGTGTAGACTCGCTGAGTCGCCCTTGTGCACTCGCCGAGTCGAGTCAAATTTGACCATTGACCTTGTTGACTTTTAGGGTTTAGTACTGTTGTATTTATGAGAGTATTACTTTGTGTGATTAGGTGGACGCTAGATCACATTTCTTCCGAGACAGATACTTATCGAGACCGCGAGGTGAGTCTTCTCACTATACGTTACCTAGAGTGGTATATTTGTGTGGACCAGAGGGTCTTATGTGTTATGTATTAGACTATGTGTTATGTGATATTTTTATGTTGTTTGATGATATAGACCGGACCGGAGGGTCCAACGAGCTATGACCGGACCAGAGGGTCCAACGAGCTATGGGACTGGAGGGTCCCGCTGAGACACATCGACCGGAGGGTCATATTATAGCCTCGAGTGGCGTATGTGCTGTATGTGGTATTTTGGGAAACTCATTAAGAATTTATGCTTACATTTGTTGTGTTATGTGTTTCAGGTACTAGTGATGAGCGTGGGAAGGCACCGACATGATTTGTACACACTGGAGGGGTTTATGTTTGGATTCTGGGAAGATGTTTTTGTGATAAATACATTTGCTACAATATGTTGGATGTTATTTTGTGAGTAAATGAATGTTTTGAAAATGAAAAAACTATTTTGAAAATTTACATTGTTACAAACACATTTTATAACATCGAGTTACCAATGCGTTTTCGTATTATCAGTGTACAACCAACGACTAATCCCCAACTCATATATCTTGGTTTGAAGATTATATGATATTATCGACTCACAATCACCCACGATAAATTCCATGAAGTGATATGTGAGCATGGGTTTAGTCCAATACTCAAATCTTATTTCAAGAGCACTCATGAATGTTTCTAGCAATCTTTTGCTATGTCTAACACCTTAGACAACCATACAAAAACCAATTCAATACAGTCTTCTTTCATACCTACTTCTAAAGTATGATTGGCTGTGGATAGTTTGAATAATCTTATTATTCTGGAAGTCAAAACATGCAAAATGAAATAATAGTAAATAAATAACACCAAACAGTAACATTACTTATAAATAAAAACACCTTTTATTCAATCATCAAATGTCAATTACATTTTAACTATTACAAGTTTCTTAAATTCTATCTAATTATTAAAACTAATATCGTCCTTCAGCCCGATTCTTCTAGTGTGTTGCAAGTGCTTGACCCTACTCAAGCCCTCTGTAAGGAGATCTGTTGGGATCTCCTCTGACGATACCCCTTTCATTACGAGGTCCTTCTTCTACTCGATGTCTTATGAAGTGATATTTTCTGTCGATGTGCCTGGATCTGCCATGATCCCTTGGTTCTTTGGCTAAGGCTACCGCACCCTGGTTGTCACATAAAATCTCCATATGCTCATTTACAGCTGGTACAACTCCAAAGTATCCGATGAAGTTCTTTAGCCATATCGCCTCCTTCAATGCTTCACTTGCTGCTATATACTCTGATTCGCACGTTGAATCAGCTACAGTCTCCTGTTTGGAACTTTTCCAGGTTACTGCTCCACCATTTAGGGTAAATATCCAACCCGATTGAGAGCGGAAATTATCTCTATCGGTCTGAATGTTGGCGTCACTATACCCTGTCACTGTTAAGTCATCACTCCCACCAAGGGTAAGGACCCAGTCCTTAGTCCTCCGTAGGTATATAAGAATGTTCTTTATCGCAATCCAGTGACGTTTACCAAGATTCCCTTGATATCGGCTAACCATGCTTAGAGAAAAGGCTACATTATGCGAGTACATGTCATAGCATACATGATTGAGCCAACAGCATAACCATATGGTATTCGACTCATTTCTTTTATCGCAGCATATGTACTTGGACTCTGAGTCTTACTCAGATTGGTATTGCTTTGGATAGGTAAGTCTCCTTTCTTGGACTCCTCCATGCCGAAATGTTTCAACACCTTGTCCAAGTAGGTAGTTTGACCAAAACCTATTAGTCTTTTACTCCTGTTTCTCAATATCCTTATCCCTAGAATATAAGCAGCTTCTTCAAGGTCCTTCATAGCGAAACCCTTCCCAAGCCAGGACTTAACCTCCTACAAGGTTGGGATGTCATTTCCTATGAGTAGTATGTCATCCACATACAGTACTGGAAAGCTAACAATACTCCCACTAGCTTTAACATATACACAAGACTCATCCTCGCTTCTTGAAAATCCAAACTCTTTGACTTTCTCATTGAAACAAAGATTCCATCTGTGAGATGCTTACTTTTATCCATAAATGGATTTCTCAAGCTAGCACAATCTATTAGGGTACTTTGCATTGAAAAAACTCTCTATCTGATTCATGTAAACATCCTCAGCCAACTTCCCATTGAGGAAAACAGTTTTCAAATCAATTTCCCATATACTCAGTTTGGTATTGCTTCGGATAGGTAAGTCTCCTTTCTTGGACTCCTCCATGCTGAAATGTTTCAACACCTTGTCCAAGTAGGTAGTTTGACTAAAACCTATTGGTCTTTTACTCCTGTTTCTCAATATCCTTATCCCTAGAAAATAAGTAGCTTCTTCGAGGTCCTTCATATCGAAACACTTCCCAAGCCAGGACTTAATCTCCTACAAGGTTGGAATGTCATTTCCTATGAGTAGTATGTCATCCACATACAGTACTGGAAAGCTAACTATACTCCCACTAGCTTTGACATATACACAAGACTCATCCTCGCTTCTCGAAAATCCAAACTCTTTGACTTTCTCATTGAAACAAAGATTCCATCTGCGAGATGCTTACTTTAATCCATAAATGGACTTCTCAAGCTTACACACTCTATTAGGTTACTTTGCATTTAAAAAACCCTCTATCTGATTCATGTAAACATCCTCAGCTAACTTTCCATTGAGGAAAGCAGTTTTGACATCCATTTCCCATATTTCATAATCATGAAATGCAGTTATGGCTAGCATAACCCTTATAGATTTAATCTTCGCTACTGGTGAGAAGGTCTCGTCATAGTCAACTCCATGAGTTTGAGTAAAGCCCTTCGCCACCAATCTATCCTTATTAGTGTGTACTTTCCCATCCATGTTGGTCTCCTTCTTGAAGATCCATTTGCACCCGACTATCTTACGGCCTGGTACATTGTCAACCAAGTTCCAAACTTGATTGTCATATATGGACTGAATCTCGTTGTCCATTGCCTCTTTCCATTTAGCATACTCAGGGCCTGCCATGGCTTCCTTTAAGTTGTTAGGTTCATCCAAATTTACCAGTGTGCCATCACTGATAAATGTATCATTTGGATAAGGTGTCTAAGTCCATAACTATTTCTGGTATGTACTTGACCCGACCCGGCATGGTCCATTTGGGTTGCATGGCATCATGCATTTGGATAGACTAAATGAGAGAAATAACACTTATGGTTTATTAATATCTTATAATTTCTAATATATTAATAGTATTATTTAATAAGTATTGATCAAGAATTAATTTGGAATTAATTAAGTGATCAAAAGATAACTAATTAAATATATATGGGTTGATTATGTAAATCATCCATAACTTGTATAGTAGGCTAAGAGGCTCCATGGATTATCAAGTTGGGTTAAACCCATAGGATGCTCCATGGGAGTTACAAATCCATGGGTCATGGAAATGAAGAGCCATGACACATTAGGGTTTAAATGGTGTAACCCTAGATGTGTCACACTATATAAGGAACACCTTCTCCACCAAAATCGGCTACACAAGAACAAGTGATGGCTAGGCCGATTTTTAGAGTGTGTGTATTATCTCAAAAGTCATTCCAAAAGCATTTGGTGTTGTGTGAAGCATTTGATGCATCACACTTGGGGTTCTAGGCTCACAAGGTTTCAAGGAATCAAAATCAACTACAAGGTATGTAATTATAGCCATTCTTTTAGGATAAAAGTTTCCCATGTATGCTAGATAGGATTATGAACCTTGGAAACCAAATTTTGCATGTATTTAGACAAACATAGATCCAAGGTTTATTAGGGTTGCATGCACACTTAGGAAGTGTTAGAATGCTCGAAACCCATCAGTGGTATCAGAGCCTAGGTTTTTTTTGTGAATACTTGATGCAAAATAGTGTTGAAAAACTGATTTTTTGTTGTCTGATCAGGGGATTCGACGAGTCCATGGGGAGGAATCAACGAGTCCAAGTGAAAATTCAACCAACTCGGCGAGTCAGTTCGTGTACTCGACGACTTGGCCATGTAGAATGCAGAAATTCAATTTGTGCTACTGGAAATGGACTAGAAACATTACCCTAAACTGTTTTGGTATTATAAAACTTGTTTTAAATGGTGTAATGGTTGTTCTAATCCATTTACAATGACTAATATCAATTTTTCATGATTATATGTGTTCATATATTCTTGAAATGATATGAATATTCATGTTCTTATGAGTTCTTGATAGATCATAGGAGTTACTTGTTTATTTGATTAATTCATGATCTTTATGTGTTTTAATGGAGTCCATAACTTGTCCTCAAGTTATGGATAACCAAAAGTCTCTTTGTGTTAAAAGCCAATAAAAGAACGCATAAGTTATAAAATGAAGAGTCTTCATTTTAATGACTCATAAGTTATGAATGTGAAAAGGTTTTGTAAAGTTACAAAATTTGCCCTCAAGTTTTGGAACATGTAAAGTCACTTAATAAACTTTAGTTCCAACCGTTAGATTTTTAAAAGTTAAAAATCAACCCTTATACTTTATAATATTATAAGCTAATAATATATCTTTCTTTCTCTCTCTCTCTCTCTCTCTCTATATATATATATATATATATATATATATATATATATATATATATATATATATATATATATATGTATAAGATCAAGTCGTCTTACCGCTAGTACACCTCATTCACGAAGTCGGTCTATAAGGGGGGTATAAGGTTGTTGCCTATAAAATGGCAAATTAATGGGTGTCCACTCTCACCCACTGCTTCCTTGATCGGTGGAGGGTCGTTAGCCGAACGGGTAGGACAAGGACTTATAAATTCTCATTAAAAGTATGATGAATATTATAATGTAACTAAATGTTTTATTAAATTCCCAATCTTAGTTACTTTAGGAAAATGTGAATAAGGTGCTAATCCATGAAATTACACTTTACACTTTGTTTAAGTCGTTGGTGGAGCGTGTGTGGTTAACTGACACACTAACTTGGACTTAACAAGGTAGGTAAAGGGTGACTTAAGGTTTGTCATAGTATCGGTGGAGCGTGTGTGGTTAAACGGCACATCGATTGAGTGATAAATTTTAAGGGTACCAAGTGATTTGCATGGTTACTTTACACCTTGATGTGTGTAAAACCACTTAGTTTTAAACCTACTTTTAATTATCAAATACCACACAAAAGGCAGTGAACCTATCAATTGTGGTATAGCTAAATAGCAGGGTATCGAACACAGAGAACGACAAATTAAACTAAAAACTAATTTAATCTAAGTTAATTAAGAAGTAGGGGTTTTTCTCTAGTTTTACAAGACTAGAAACTTACTAACTATTACTAATTTAAGACTAGAAAATAACGATTTAACTAGATTCAATAATTGGAAAGGAACTTCTGTTTAGTTCAACTTGGTTAACTCTATGGTTGATTTCAAGGTAATAGTGCAATGGATTAATTCTTTCGTTGGTTACTGATTCAAGTGATTAGATTCGTGTTCACTACCCTAATCCTTAGCAAATAAACTAACTCAAACAGTCGCTAATTGTCTAATTTAATTATATTCACTAGATTAATTATTCGGGTTAAGTTAGACTTGCAATAGTTAACTAATTTATTCTTTTTAATTAACCTCTTGTTTGATAGTCATCTTACAAACTTGCACATGAATTTACTCAATTTTCTTATTAATTCTAGTTTCATATTCATTAATCCTAGACATATAGCATAGTGATCACATAGCATATGAGGTCAATAATCAATAGATGTTCATGCTAATTAATTATCTTCCTATTAACAGAAAATTAATTATTATTCACACACAAGGTTCTTTAGCAAGCTAAAATAACAAAAATTCACCAACTTGGAATTAATCCTACCAATCAATCAAACCATATTGTCAACTTTGTATCCCCAAACAGAAGTCTAAAGGTTTTAGCTCATAATTAAAGTAAATAACAGCAAACAAACAAAGTCAAGTTGCTTAATCATGATGAATAAACAAAAGAATAAGTGGAATGATGAAATTTTGCCTTAATTACTCTTCGGAATTGAATTCTAGCTTCCTTCGTTGTCTTCTAGGGTTTTTCTGGCTTCTCAATCGTAGCAAAGCACTTCTGAATCGTCCCAGAACTCCCTTCAATCGATCTGTGGAATTATCTTTAAATATACGAATCGACTTGTCGAGTCAAATGGTGACTCGTCGAGTCCCTCTCACATTCACCGTATTGCGATAACTCTCTGAGATCCTGAGTCATTATCTTCTCAATCCTTCGATTGGACTCGCCGAGTAGATGATATGACTCGCCGAGTAGATGTCATTTTTAGTGTTTTTCTTCTTTATTCCATTCTCGATCTTCTAACAGTTTCTCCCGCTTCCTTTCGCTTCCGAGCTTCATCTTTGGACTGAAAAACATAATTTAACACTTTTAAGTACCTTTTGTCCATAATATGCAATAATTTAGCTAATAAATGAGTAAAAATGTATACTTAATATGAACTAATTATGCACATATCACACCTCGTTTTGTGATCCTCGGTATCCCAGTCACAAAACTTGGAGGGCACACTCGGAATTGAAACATGCCTTTGAAAAGTTCATTGAATCTCAAAAGAATCTAGGAATTTCTAAGAACCAATTAAAAAGCTAATATTTATATTTCGTTTTTCATGGTGGAAATTGGTGAATCGTCATTCACCAACCTTTCAAATATGTTATAGCTTGGATTACGGCATACCTCTTCTAAGTTATAATATATTGTGATTGGATCTTAACCTTAATATTACATTTGGGTGTTTTATTAAGGACTCTCTTAATATCTAAACTAATCTTGTCCTCTTGTTTCAGATGTCCTCAAACAATGCTGCTTTTGGCTCTAATCCTAATGGCTCCTTTACCCTTATGAACTTGTGTAGGAAAGTCACTTTTGATGGATCCAACTACAATGAATGGATCAGAAACATCAGGATGATTACCCGCTACGAGGACAAAGAATATGTCCTCGATAAGGAGCTTAAGGAGATTGATGAGATCACTGCAACTCCCCAGGAGATCACTGACTTTCGGGCACATGAAAGGGACGCTACCAAAGTGGCATGCTTCATGTTGGCCACCATGACAGCAGAACTCCAAAAGTCCTATGAGGACTTCTACCCTTTTGAAATGCGCCAAGATTTGATGGAAAGATACCATCAAAGTGCACGACAACAGAGGTATGAAATCATCTGCTCCATGATAACAACCAAGATGAAGGACGGAGACTCCGTCACGAGCCACATGCAGAAAATGAAAAGGTATGTGGATCGTTTGCTGAATCTTAATGTGAAATTCCCTGAGGAGCTTGCAATAGATATCATTTTGCACTCCTTACCCTCGTGGTATGATCAATTCCGCATGACATACCACATGAATAAAGAAGGGGTCACACTCAGCAAACTTCAGGGACTCCTAAAGACCGCAAAAACAGGTCTTAAAGGTAAGTCGGTTGTTAACACTCCTACTCCTACTCCAAACTCCGCCCCTGTATTGGCAATCGGGAGAGGTAGAGGGAAGAAGAGGAAGAGCTCTTCGAAGGGTACCATGGCTCTTCTTCAAGTGGAACCAAGAAAGGTTTCATCGCTCATTCTTCAGACCCAAAAGAGGCTGAATTCTTCTATTTCCATGAAAAGTCACATTAGAAGCGGAACTGCCCAAAGTACCAGCAAGATGTGAAGGATGGGAAATTTAAACCCAACCATGTAGGTATTTACATTATCTTATCTAATAACTCACCTGATTCTAACTCTTGGGTCCTTGATACCGGTTGCAGTATTCATATATGTTCTGATTTGCAGGCACTAAGAAGAAATGAGAATGTAGATCATGGAAGAATAAACTTAATCATGGGGAATAGGAAAGCTTTACCTGTCACCAAGATTGGAGTTTATACTTTGTTGCTAAGTAGTGAGTTTAGTTTAGATTTGAATAAAGGTTCTTATTTTCCAGAAATGGAAAGAAATATTATTTCCTTTCATGCATTTTATAAACAAGGTTTCACCTTTTCATTTGATAATGAAGTTGGTTCGATTAATGCTTTCTTTAATAATGTTCTTTATTTAAAACGTTACCTTGTGATGGTGTGTATGAAACTATATCTATGGTTGATAACTTAGGAAATAATGTATTGTGTATTGGTTCTGTTAATGATAATAACTTGGATAAAGCATCATTATGACATTGTCGTCTTGGACGTATAAGCAAGAAATGCATAGGCCAACTCCAAAAGGATGGAGTCTTGGAGTCATTTGACCTAAAGTCAGATGATAGTTGTGAATCATGCTTACTTGGAAAAATGACAAAGTCACCCTTCACAGGTTCTTGTGAGAGGGGTGAAGGTTTGCTGGATCTTGTACACAAGGATGTGTGTGGACCCTTCAAACATGCCACAAGGGATGTTAATCTTTATTATTTGACTTTTAGTGATGATTACAGTAGATATGGATATGTCTACTTAATCAAGCATAAGTCAGAGACTTTTGAAAGGTTTAAAGAATTTAAATAAGAAGTCGAGAATCAATTGGGCAGGAACATTAAGATGCTTTGATCCGATCGAGGTGGTGAGTATCTTAGTTCAGAGTTCCTCGACTATCTTAGGGAATGTGGGATTCTCTAACAACTGACACCTCCCAGGACACCACAGTTGAATGGTGTGGCTGAGAGGCATAATCGAACCTTGTTGGATATGGTTCGTTCCATGATGAGTCGAGCTTCTCTACCAATCTCATTTTGGGGGTATGCCTTAGAGACTGCCGCCCATATCCTTAATCTAGTCCCTACAAAGAAAGTTGCCAAAACTCCTCATGAGATGTGGATTGGTAAAGTACCCAAACTAGACCACATCAAGATTTGGGGTTACGAGGCTTTCATGAGATGCGAGACTCATGATAAGCTCGAACCTCGAAGTGAGAGGTGTATTTTCATCGGCTACCCATAGCAATCCTTTGGTTACCACTTCTACAGACCTAGTGAAAATGTGATCTTTGTAGCAAGGAGGGCTGTCTTTCAATAGAGAGTGAGAGTTCATAAGCCAAGGAAACAGTCGGAGGCATGTTGACCTTGAAGAAATTGAAGAGTCAAGTGGTGAAGGAACTTCAAACCCTAGCACTCAACTTGAGTAGGAAAATCATGTTAAGCCAATTGACAAGTCTGTACCTCTGAGGCGTTCCACAAGGGTTAGGAATGCACCTGAGCATTACTATGGATTCCATATTACTGCGGAAGGTGATACACTTATCAGTAATGAAAAACTGATAGGTCTGGATGAACCTAACAGTTACGCGGAAGCCATGGCAGTCCCTGAGTCAGCCAAGTGGAAAGAGGCAATGGATAGCGAGATACAGTCCATGTATGACAATCAAGTTTGGAACTTGGTTGAAAAGGTACCAGGTCGTAAGACAGTTGGGTGAAAGTGGATCTTCAAGAAGAAGACCGACATGGATGGTAATGTACACACTTATAAGGCACGACTAGTTGCAAAGGGTTTCTCACAAACTCCGGGAGCTGATTATGATGAGACCTTTTCTCTAGTGGCCAAGATTAAGTCTATTAGGGTTCTGTTAGCAATAGTTGCATTTCAAGACAATGAAATATGGCAAATGGATGTCAAAATCGCTTTCCTTAATGGAAAGTTGGCTAAGGATGTTTACATGAGTCAGCCAGAGGGTTTTGTCAATACAGAGTACCCTAATAGAGTGTGTAAGCTTGAGAAATCCATTTATGGATTAAAGCAAGCACCTCACAGATGGAATCTTTGCTTTGATGAGAAAGTTAAAGAATTTGGATTTTCTAGGAGTGAAGATGAATCTTGTGTATATGTCAAGGCTAGTGGGAGTATAGTTAGCTTTTTGGTATTGTATGTGGATGACATACTACTCATAGGAAATGACATCCCAACTCTGCAGGAAGTTAAGTCCTGGCTTGGGAAGTGTTTCTCTATGAAGGACCTAAGAGAAGCTGCCTATATTCTAGGGATAAGGATCTTGAGAGACTGGAGTAAAAGACTAATTGGACTTAGTCAGAGTACTTACTTGGATAAGGTGCTGAAGAGGTTCAGCATGCAGGACTCCAAGAAAGGAGAGTTACCCATCCAGAGTAACGCCAGATTAAGTAAGACACAAAGCCCAAGTACTAAGGTCGGGATAGCAGAAATGAGTCGAGTACCTAATGCTTCGGCTGTAGGATCGATCATGTATGCTATGACGTGTACTCGACTGATGTAGTCTTTGCTTTAAGCATGGTTAGCAGGTATCAGGGGAACCCTAGCATGGCACACTGGACTGCGGTAAAGAATATCCTCAAGTACCTACGGAGGACTAAGGACTAGGTCCTTACCCTCAGTAGGAATGATGACTTGAGAGTTGTAGGGTATAGTGATGCTAGCTTTTAGACTGATAGGGATAATTTACGCTCTCAGTCAGGCTGGGTCGTTACCTTAAACGGGGGAGCAATTTCTTAGAAGAGCTCCAAGCAAGAGACAGTGGATGGTTCAACTTGCGAATCAGAGTATATAGCATCTAGTGAGGCAGCAAAGGAGGCGATATGGTTGAAGAACTTCATTGGAGACCTTGGAGTTGTACCAGCTATAAAGGAGCCAATGGAAATTTTCTGTGATAGTGGAAGTGCAGTTGCCTTAGCCAAGGAACCAAGGGATCACGGGAGATCCAAACACATCGACAGAAAATACGATTTCATCGGACATCGAATAGAAGAAGGACTCCTCGTGGCAAAGAGGGTATCATTGGATGAGAATCCAGCAGATCCCCTCACGAAGGGACTGACTCGGGTTAAGCATCTCCAACATGCTCGGAGCATAGGGCTGAAGGATGATATTAGTTTTAGTACTTAGATAATTTTTTGAAATTTATAAAGTGTAATTGACATTTGATGATAAATAAAAGGTATGTTTATTTATGAGTAAACTGTTGCTATCTCTTGTCAATCGTTTACTATATTTCTTTTGCATGTTTTAACTTCCGGAATAATTATGTTTGGTATATCATATTATTCGAACCTCCACAATCGGTCATATGTCGGAAGTAGGTATGAATCAAGACTGTCATGATTGGTTGCAGAGGTCTAAGTTGTTGGACATGGCTACAACATTCATGAGTGCTCATAAGTTCTGAGCATTGGACTCAACCCACGCTCACTAGTATCACTTCATGGAATTTATCTCGAGTGATCGTGAGACGGTAACATCATATAAGTCTTCAAACCTAGAGATACGATTTGTTGCCTATGAGTTGGTTATGCATTGATTGTACGAAAATGCATTGGTAACTCGATGTTATAAAACGTGCTTTTGTCTATTATTCAACAAGTAGTAGAGCAGACATATGAGTCGAAGTTTATCTATTCCTTCTTGGATTAGAAGCTGATATATGGGCCCCTCGATGATTTTGTTTTGACCTATGTACCGGGCCCGGTCAGAACTAAGTTAATGTGTTCAATTAAGTTCTATGTCAAACAAATCAGAAATCGGGAAACAAACTACTGGAAAATAAGTAAGACATTGTTCCATGTATTTGTCCAGATGATATCTAGAACAGAGGATTATATGATCACTTATCTTAAATGGCGTATCATCATCTTCTCAGTTCCGAGAGACCTTGAAAGAGCTACGATTGCTGATCGGTTCCTGAAGTCATACTTGCAGTTATAGTTATTAGACTTATCCAAGTGGGAGACTGTTGGATAAGGTGTCTAAATCCATAACTATTTCTTGTATGTACTTCACCTGACCCGGCATGGTCCATTTGGGTTACATGGCATCATGCATTTAGATAGACTAAATGAGAGAAATAACACTTGTGGTTTATTAATATATTATACATTCTAATATATTAATAATATTATTTAATTAGTATTGATCAAGAGTTAATTTGGAATTTATTAAGTGATCAAAAGATAACTAATTAAATATATGGGTTGATTATGTAAATTATCCATAACTTGTATAGTGGGCTAAGAGGCTCCATGGATTATCAAGTTGGGTAAAACTCATAGGATGCTCCATGGGAGTTACAAACCCCTGGGTCATGGAAATGAAGATCCATGACACATTAGGGTTTACATGGTGTAACCTTAGATGTGTCACACTATATAAGGAACACCTTCTCCACCAAAATCGGCTACACAAGAAAAAATGAGGGCTAGGACGATTTTTAGAGTGTGTGTATTCTCTCAAAAGTCATTCCAAAAGCATTTGGTGTTCTGTGAAGCATTTGAGGCATCACACTTGGGGTGCTGGGCTCACAAGGTTTCAAGGAATCAAAATCAACTACAAGGTATGTAATTCTAGCCATCCTTTTAAGATAAAAGTTCCCCATGTATGCTAGATAGGATTATGAACCTTGGAAACCAAATTTTGCATGTATTTAGAAAAACATAGATCCAAGGTTTATTAGGGTTGCATGTACACTTAGGAAGTGTTAGAATGCTCAAAACCCATCAGTGTCACCTTCAGAAGTAATTTGGAAACCATAAACTTCAGGTGCCTATCTAACTCTACCGGAACGCCTCAGAAGTAATTTGGAAACCATAAACTTCAAGGTCAATTTGCCCCCCACTGTCCTTCTGGCATATGAGTTCCCTCTCACGGAAAACTCATCTCCTCGCAACAAAGACAACATTGTCACTCGGTCTATAGAAGAGATACCTAAAGGATTTATGTGGTTAGCCGATGAATATACATCGCTCACTAAGAGGTTCGAGCATGTCGTGAGTCTCTCATCTTACGAAGGCATGGCAACCCCAAACCTTGATGTTTTCTAATGAGGGAACCTTCCATGTACACATCTCGTGAGGTGTTTTGAAACCTTTTTAGTTGGGACTAGATTAAGGATATGGGCCGCAGTATCTAAGGCATACCCCCAGAATGAGATAGGTAATGAAGCTCAACTCATCATAGAACGAACCATGTCTAGCAAGGTTCAGCCATGCCCCTCAGCTACACAATTAAGTTGTGGTGTCCTAGGCGGCATTAATTGTGAAACAATTCCACATTCCTTAAGATAGTTGTGGAACTCGATACTAAGATACTCTCCTCCTCAATCGGATCGAAGCATGTTTATCTTCCTGCTCAACTGATTCTCCACTTCTTGCTTAACCTCTTTGAACTTTTCAAAGGTTTCTGACTTATTCTTGATTAAGTAGATATAGCCATATCGGTTGTAATCATCAGTAAAAGTCACATAGAAATGGTTAGCATCCCTTGTGGCGGTTCTAAAGGGTCCACGCACATCTTTGTAAATGAGATCTAATAGACCCTCAACACTTGCACAAGTGCCAGTGAAGGGTGACTTTGTCATCTTTCCAAGAAAAAAAGATTCACAAGTGTCATCTGACTTTAAGTCAAATGACTCCAACACTCCATCCTTGTGGAGTTGGGATGTGCGTTTTTTGTTAACATCTCCAAGACGACAATGCCATAAGCATGCATTATACAAATCATTGGATGAATCAATATGCAACACATTATTTCCTAAGTTATCTACAACCATCACAGTTTCATATATGTCATTGCAAGGTAATGCTTCAAAATAAAATACACCATTAAAATAAGCATTTATTGAACTAATTTCATTATTAAAAGAAAAGGTAAAACCTTGTTCATACAAATTGTGAAAAGAAATAATATTTCTCGCCATATCAGACGAGTAGCAACAATTATTCAAATCTAATTTTAACCCACTACTAAGTAATAAAGAATAAACTATAATCTTGGTGACAGTCGACTTTTTCCTATTCCCCATGATTAAGTTTATCTTCCCGTGCTCGACATCCCTACTTCTTTTTAGACCCTGCAAATAAGAACATATGTGAAAACCACATCCTGTATCAAGCACCCAAGAATTAGTGTGTGATGAGTTATTAGATAGAATAGTGTAAATACCTGCAAAGGAGGGTTTCATCTTCCCATCCTTTATGTCCTACAAGTATTTGGGGCAGCTTCGTCTCCAATGCCCCTTTTCATGGCAATGGAAGCACTCGACTTCCTTTAGATTGGAAGAGGGTGTGATAGATCCAACTTTGGTTCCACTAGAAGAGGATCCAACATGGGACTTTCCCTTATGAGTCTTGGAAGGAGTCTTCCTCTTCTTTCCCTTTCCATGTCCAATTGCCAAGACAGGGGCAGTTACAGTAGGCATAGGTACAATAGATTTTCCTTTCAAACTGCTTTCAGAAGTTCTCAAGAGACCATAAAGCTTGCTCAGAGTGACCTCACCCTTGTTTATATGATAAGTCATACGAAACTGATCATAACAAGGAGGTAAAGAGTGTAGAATAACCAAGGTTCTAAAAATCGCTCGACGTTCGTTAATCGATGGACTGGGTCAAGCGATTAATCGGCTAGGCGGAGATTAATCGGGGACCATTAATTGCTAATTTGTTAAATTTTAAAAAATTAAATATGACTAATATCATATAAAAGTTCATAAATATCACTAATATCATAACAAAATAGGTTAATATGATAAATACAACACTAATCATACCTCAAATAGTTTCTATTGAGATATAACTTCTTCAAAGTGTTAAAATTTCATCAGGTTCTACTGTTTCAGTCATTTTGTATGCATGGATTAATCGCTAGACGCTCTCTAATCGGTCAAGTAGCGCCTAGGGATTAATCAAAGATTAATCGGGACCTAATCGGGATTTTTACAACACTGAGAATAATATATATGGACAACTTTTCATCGAAGTTGACATTTAACTTTAGCAAGCGGTCCACAAACCTTTAAATCTTTTGCAAGTGGGTCGTGATAGACTCCCCATCCTTCATTTTAGTCGTAATCATGGAGGCAATGATCTCATACCTCTCCTGACGAGCACTTTGATGGTACCTTTCCATCAAGTCCTGGTGCATTTCATAAGGCCAAAAGTCCTCATTTGACTTTTGGAGCTCAGTAGTCATGGTAGCAATCATTATACACAACACTTTGGTTGCGTCCCTCTCATGAGTTTTGTACTCAGCAATCTGTTTGGGAGTAGCAGTAGATTCATCAATTTCCTTAAGCTATTTATCTAGGACATATTCTTTGTCCTCATAACAAATAGCCATTCGGATGTTTCGAATCCAATCATTGAAATTTGATCCATCGAAGATGGCCCTCCCACATGGGTTCATGAGGGAGAAAGTGTCGGAAGGGATTGGGTTGGAAGCATTGTTTGAAGTAGACATCTGAAAATAAAGACAAATTTTAGATTAGATAATGATCCTTAGTATAACACCCAAAATAGAATATTAAGGCTAGGACCCAACACAATATTCTACAATTTGGAAGAGGGATGCCGTAATCCAATTGTAAAATATTTGAAGGTAGGTAAATGATGATTTACCAATTTCCACCATAAAAAACGAAATTGAGAATTAGGTTTTAAATGAATTAAAATTCCTTTATTCTTTTGAGATTCACTTAACTCTTCAATGGCATGTTTAAATCTCGATTATGCCCTTCAAGTTTGTGAATGGGATACCGAGGATCACAAACAAGGTGTGAATAAACATGCAAATTAGCTTGGAACTCTAGATGTTACAAATAATATAATCAATGTGCCGGTTAATCACACATGCTCCATTGAACCATGCTTAAAACCAAGCTACCCTTAGCCACACATTTTCAGTCCCAAATTAATGTGTTGGTTAACCACAAACCCTCCACTAACGACTTAACAAGGTACAAAGTGAAATTTCATGGGATAGCACCATTTTCACATTTTTCCTAAAGTAACTAAGATTGGGAATTTTATAAAAGTTTAGTTACTTTAATAATTTTCGTTATACTTATTAATGAGAATTATTGTCCTATCCTAACCGTTCAGCTAAGGAACCTCCACCAGTATATATATATATATATATATATATATATATATATATATATATATATATATATATATAGGGAAGGGTTATATGGAAAATAAACAATTAGGGCAACACATGTTGGAACCAATGAAAGCATGACAACACATCACTTTGGAATAACTACATAAATAACTTCCATAGTACATTGCTTATGAATAAAGAAATGGACACGTGTCACTTGATCATTGGTTCCAGCATATGTTGCCCTAGTTATTTGTTTTCCATAGAACTCAATCCTATATATATATATATATATATATATATATATATATATATATATATATAAGTATTAAAATTTAATATTATAATAGTATAAGGGTTAAATTATAAACTTTTAAAACTCTAGGGTTTGGAATTAAAATTTCATTAATGTAATATTTCAAGTTCCAAAACTTAAGGGAAAATTTTGTAACTTTTCAAAACTTTTGACATTCATAACTTATGAACTTTTATGTTCCATTTATGAAACCTTTCAAGACTATTTGAATTCAATAACTTATAGTATTTAATGGTTTCATAAATAAAGGTTTTTCATGTTCCATAACTTGAGGACAAGTTATGGAACTTTTTCAAGAACACACATAAATCAAATTAACTAATCTAATTTTGATAGGATGAGTGTTTACCAACTTGACCTAATTTGTTCATGTTACATGATAACTTCAAAATTTTCAAATAACTAGTATTTACCAAAAAAAACAAGTAGTTATCTTAGAATTTGACAAATATCATGTTTTGGATGGGGATTAACATTAACGTATCATTAAAATAAAATTTTATGAACCAAAACAGTTTGTGGTAATGTTTCTAATCCAAAACAGGCCAAAAACTCAAAGATTCTGCTCACAGAAAGTCCAACTCGCCGAGTGCACTTATGAACTCGACGGGTTCATCATCATTAGGAACCTACTTGTTGAGTTCATATATGGACTCAACGAGTAGGCCCTGGCAGAATCCAATTTTGCAGTTTTTTTAGCTTTGAAATTTACACAGTTGCATCAATACAATAGAAAACATCCTAGGGTTTGATACCATTGTTGGGGTTTATGTACTCTAACATTCCTATGGTGCACATACAACCCTAATGCTTTGGATCTAAGTTTTCTCTAATTATACATGCAACATTGATATCCAAAGCATGAAGCCTAAACTAGCATACAAAAGTTTAACATATCAATTAAAAAATAAGTTAGAAAGTTCCTCTTGATGTAGCAAGTAAGACTTTGGCCTTGTGAGAACTTAGCACCCCAAGTGTTGTGCCTCAAACTAGTCATAAACACCAAATAAACAACTACATGGACATGAGAGAGGCTATGGAGACTAAAAACCGATTTCTCTTCTTGGAATGCAAGTAGTGGTCGATTTTAGGGCTTAGCACAACACACACACACACACACACACACATATATATATATATATATATATATATGTGTGTGTGTGTGTGTGTGTGTGTGTGTAAAATATCAAGTGTCATGTGTAACCTAATCCATACACATTAGCCCATGATCCACCCATTTGATTTGGATAAATACTTCATCGATTAGCCCATAAGCCCATCAAAAATCAAACCATGAATCATTAGCTCAACTCATATGTATTAATTTAATTAGTTTATTTTGATCACTAAATTAATTCTTAATCAATTCTTGATCAATACTAATTAAATAATATGATTTCTCAATTAATATATTATACTTATAATATATTAATAAATCAAAATAACCTCTTACTCAAATATCCATCTATCAAATTGTTTTGGTGAAGGCAACCCGAAATAAACCATGCTACTATCGGGTAAAGTACATACCAATTATAGTTATAGGCTTAGACACCTAATCCTAAAGAACGTCGTCGGTCTACATAGCTCTTCTGCCGGCTATGAGATGTCTTCAGTCTCTGTCTGACCTGTTGAATCATCTTTGTAGTTTGGAGTACTACTTCAGTGCTCTCCATAATCCTCTGTCCGACCTCACCCCTACATATCGAGGTGTGACTCTTCCTCCAATAGAGAAGCTCGAAGGGAGGGTCACCAATACTGGAGTGGTAACTATTGTTGTACAAAAACTCTGCCAAAGGAAGGTAGGTATCCCAACTCCTGCAAAATTAAATAACGCAAGCTCTTAGCATATCCTCCAGAGTCTGAATCGTGCGCTCACTCTGACTATCGGTCTGAGGGTGATAAGCAGTGCTGAAATGCAATCTCGTACCCAACTCCTCATGAAACCTCTTCCAAAATATACATGTAAAGCGGACATCCCTGTTTGATACAAAAGAAACCGGCACCCCATGATGATATATCACCTCTCGAACATAGATATCAGCTAGCTTCTCAACCAAAGAACCCTCTCGAATAGCAAGGAAATGGGCACTTTTGGTCAACTTGTCGACGATCACCCAAATAGCATCGAAATCACGAGGATTCCGGGGTAGTTCTGTGATAAAATCCATAAAAATCTGTTCCCATTTCCAAATGAGAATCTCCAAGGGGTGTAGCATGTCGTGAGACATATGATGCTCGGCCTTGACTTTCCTGCAACTCAATCACCTGTCAACATATCACACGAAAGGCCACCAGTAGCTAAGTCTCAGGTCCCGGTACATCTTGGCCATACCATGATTTATAAGAAGTCGAGACTTATGTGCCTCATCCATCAAAATCTGACTCACGCCTCCAGTACCCGAAATCCCTACCCTACCGGACTGTGTTAACAATCCTCTGTTGTCCCTGACAAAAGTGGCAAACTGACCTTTGATCTTCTCATTTTTCTGGTTCTCCTCCTTGATCCCCTCTGTATGTACCTCCCTAACCATCTCCAAGATTGGAGAGGTAATTGTCACCCTCATACACAACCCTTCACTGGGTGCACTCACCACCCTACGACTCAGTGTGTCGGCCACTAAGTTGGCCTTACCCGTGCGGTACAATATCTCATAGTCATAATCCTTAACCACATCAAGCCACCTACTTGGCCTCATATTCAGGTTCGCCTGGGCCATAAGGTATCTCAAACTCTTGTGGTCCATATAGATGGTGCAATGGACCCCGTACAGGTAATATCTCTAGATCTTGAGGGCAAAAACCATAACCCCCAAATCCAAATTATGAGTAGGGTGGCTATCCTCATGAGGCTTCAACTTTCGTGACACATAAGCAATCACTCTACCCCGCTGCATGAGTACCTCACCCACTCCAGTGATGGAAGCATCGCAATACACCTCTATATCCTCTATGCCCTCTGGAAGGGTCAACACTGGGGCCTCACACACACTCTGTCGTAAAGTCTCAAATGTCACCTGCTGCTCAGGCACCCAAACAAAATCCAAACCTTTCTTAGTAAGACAAGTTATAGGAACAACAAGCTTGGAGAAATCCTAGATGAACCTCTGATAATATCTAACCAAACCCAGAAAACTTCTGATCTCTAAAGGATTCGAGTAACATCCTGGATTTTGAAGGTACTATTCTTATCTATATAAGGTTAATAGTTTTAATAAGGTTTGGGCTTAGACCTTTCGAACCTTTTAATTGGGCTGAGGAATCACCGTTCGCGGAGCATACCTTTCCATGTATGCTCAGCGTACTCAAAAGATTAGAACGCAAAACCCATGCACATACGCCCAGCATGCCAAGAGTATGCGTACCATATGCATGCAGATTCTAAAACCCTAAATTTTAGGGTTTGATCCCTATATAAAGGAGCTTATTCCAATGGCCCAGCCTCCCTCTCACCCTTAGATAGCCACCACGAAAACCCTAACCCATATTTGTGTGTTCTTGTGATTTAGTAGCCACTTGAGAGCATTTTAGTGTTGTTTTGGTGTTTTAGAAGAGAAAGAAGTTTGAAGAAGGAGCAAGGATTCAAAGAGAGTTTGTAGATCTAGGAGATTAGCACCATTTCTAACTTATTTGAGGTATCAAGCTTCAAACTTGATCATTGCATGCTTAGATTTGATTTTGGGGTGTTTTCTGTCACTTTTGGACTCCATTGTTGAGGTTTGTTGTATCTTGATAGGTTTAGACCATAAGAGTTGTTCTTTTGGGCTCTTAGGAGCACTTAGAGTCATAAAAATCAGACCTTGATGGTTAATCTACAACCATGCAAGTGTTTGATGGTCATAAAGTTTGTTTAAAGACCAAAATCATGTTTTGACCCCCAACCATGCATGCAAGCACATAAAGTTTGTGACATTATGGATTAGGACATCTTAAAGGACCTGGATCTACATTCTGGACGTGAAGACTTAATGGATTAAGTCATAAATGGATGCCCAAGAAACCTGGCCAGTACGTTAGGCGTACAACCTGGTACGTGGTGCGTACTGGTTCAACTTTCTGCTTTTGGTCAAGGCCAACGTATGCTAGGCATACGTGCCAGGTACGCCGCACGTATGCATGAAGAGTGGTGAACTTGGGCTTTTGGGCCTTAGAAGCTTGATCCTAGATAGTTAAGCACCATGGCCCATTATGGAGCATAGTGTCTGGGCCTAGGACTGAGATTTAAAGTATTGGGCCTTTTAGGCCATATTGGGCCACTTGAAATTCTTTATCTTGGGTTAGGGATTTATTGGGCTTGTGATAAGGCCCATTTGAGGATTTGGGCCCAATTTAGAAAATTGGAACATTAGTGGGCTGGGAAAGATAAGATGGAATTGGGCCTTGGGTATGGTCCAAATTAAACCAAGGAGTAAAATGGTCATTTTACCTTAAGAAGTATTATGGATTTTGACTAAGTGTTGTTATGATAATGATAGCCGAGGAGTCATCGGAGCATCTGTTAGAGATTCCCTTCTGTGATATTCGATACTCAACTTTACGAGGTGAGTTACCTTCCAGTAAGAGTGGGTCGAAGGCACAAATGTCAGCCTACTAATTGTCTTATATGCCACTATCTGTTATGTTATTTGTGCTAGTATGCTATGATATTTTGTGATAGTGGTAGGAAGGAGACTAATCCTCGGACCCGGTTGAGATATATCGGTAGGGTAGGTTGGCACCCAGATATTCCTGACAGTATGTTATGCTATGTTTTTATGTGGTAGTGGTAGGGGTGAAATAGTCCCCATAGCTAGTTGAAATAAACTGGAGGGCAGGTCGGGCACCCAGATATGCCTGACAGGGTAGGTCGAGCACCCAGATATGCTTGACAAGGGGTAGGTTGCGCACCCCTGTATGCCTGACGAGGGGAGGTTGAGCACCTAGATATGCTCAGCAGGGTAGGTCGGGCACCCAGATATGCCTAGCAGTATGTTTATTGTTGGTATGTGGTATGATGGGGGAACACACTCAGCTTTGCGCTTACAATTTGAGTTTTTTTTTCAGGTCCTTCTTCTTCGAAAGGAAAGGAGTCGGAACGTTAGCAGCGCATCACACACACGATTTCAGCAAATTGGATTCTTGGGATTTGTACTCTGACATTATTACTATCTTATGCTATGCTTTGAGACATATGATCTATGGTTTTTATGAAATAAGATAACTTGATGTTGTTTTCTATAATGTATTTTATGAATCAAAAATGAAATTTTTAGTTTTAAATTTTGGGATGTTACATGTCGTCAGAACCTCCCACTTCATAACTGCCTCCACCTTGGCTGGATTGACCAATATCCCATTTTAGTTGATGAGGTGTCCCAAAAATTGAACCTCATGCAACTAGAACTCCCACTTAGAGAACTTGGCATATAGCCTCTCCCTCCTCATAAATTGTAGGAGCTCCAGCAAATTCTCCTTATGTAACTCCTTGGTCTTGGAGTAGATCAAGATATTATCAATGAATACAATAATGGACCAATTAAGCATCGGTCGACACATCATGTTCATCAGATCCATGAATGTTGTAGGTGCATATGTGAGCCCAAATGGCATCACCACAAACTCATAATGGTCATAACGAGTGCGAAAAGTTGTCTTCTACACATCCTCCTCTCGAAATCTCATTTGATGGTACCCTGACCTCAAATCAAGCTTAGAGAACCAACATGCACCCTGCAGCTGATCAAAAAGGCCATCAATCATCGGGAGTGGGTAACGATTTTTCACTGTCAACTTTTTCAACTCCCTATAATATATGCACATCCGATGGGTATTGTCCTTCTTTTTTCACAAACAGAATTGATGCTCGCTAAGGCGAGCTGCTCGGCCTAATGAACTGCTTGCCCAAAATCTCCTGAAGCTGAGAGGATAACTCATGCATCTCTGGAGGTGCACGATGATAAGGTTCCTTGGCAATTGGGGTTGCACCAGGGATCAGATTGATCCTAAACTCCACCTGCCTTTTCGGTGGTATACCAGGAAAATCCTCCGGGAATACATCCGGGAAATCCCGAACTATCAGGACATCTGATAATGAATGTGTTGGATTAGTGTCTAATTCCATAACTATATTTGGTATGTACTTGACCCGACTCGGCATGGTCCATTTGGGTTGCATGGCATCAGAACATTTGGATAGATCGTTTGTGAGAAAGAGGACATTTGTGACATATTACTATATTATAAGTTCTAATATATTATTATGAAATCATGTTATTTAATTAGTATTGATGAATAAATTTAGACTTAATTTAGTAATCAAAAGAGACTAATTAAATATATGGGGATTGATTGTGTAAATCATTCACTCTTATATATGTGGGCTTATGATCCAAGATTCCTTATGTTGGATTTAACCCATGTAGTGATTCATGGATACTCCATGGAGGTTAAAACCCATAGAGCATAAGGAATGGGTAAAGTCATGGGTTAAATGGTGTAACCCTAATAGCCACACTATATAAAGACCCCTTTAGCTCAACAAAATTGGCACTAGTGATACATATACGAGGGCTAGCCGATTTGAGCATGAAGTGTCTTCTTCTCATGGTTATTCCATATGTTGGTGATGTTGTGTGAACCATTTGAGGTGTCACACATGGGGCACTAGGCTCTCAAGCTTCATGGAGTCAAGCTACATCAAAAAGGTATGTATTCTATCCATTTTATTACCCAAGTATCATAGAGTGTATGCTACTTAGGGTAATACCTTGGAATATTCATATTTGCATGTATAACAGAGAAAACATAGATCCAAGGTATTTAGGGTTGCATGTACACTTAGGAGTGTTAGAATGCTCATAACCCAACAGTGGTATCACGCCCTAGGCTTGTTTTCTTGTTACACTTGCAAAATCTACTTAAAAATCGAAGTTTTTTTTGCTGTCTGGGCAACATACTCGGCGAGTCCATCAGGTGACCCGACGATTCCATGCCTTAAAAGTGTTCAAAACAATCCAACTCGTCAAGTTGGTTCATGCACTCGACGAGTTGGACCCCCAAACAACACATCTTTGACTGTTTTGGCTGGAAATGGACTAGGAACATTACCCTAAGCTGTAGTTTTTCCAACTTATAAACCTGTTTTTGATGTGGTAATGCTCATGCTAATCCAATTTCAAAGATAATTGTTAATTGATTCATGTTTTGTATTAGTTTAAGGTTTAGTCTAATTACATGAAAAATTTTGATTTGAATTATCTTGTTCCTATGAGTTGTTTAGATTAATAGAAAAGTTATGTGAAATTGTTGTTTTCAATCCAAATTAATCTAAGAGTTGATTCTAAAATGTGTTTTTGTAACTTGTCCTCAAGTTATATGAAAAGTCACATTTAAGATTCATAAAACTCATAAATATTTCCATAGGCTATGAATAAAGAAAAGTCATATTCTTTTAAGAGTTTAAAGTCTTCCATAACTTGTCCACAAAATATGGAACTTGAAGAGCTTTTTGTATTAAAACTACTTTAAACACATAAGTTATGGAAATTGAATAGTTTTGAATAGTTTCAAAACTTGCCCTCAAGTTTTGGAATTTGAAAAGTTTTCCCTTATGTATACTTTAATTCCAAGTTAAGCCCTTAGAATTTTAAAAGTTAAAATTCAACCCTTATACTTTATAGTATTATAAGTTAATAATATATATAAATATATAAGAACAAGTCAGTCTTACCATTAGTAGGCCTCATTCACGAAGTCGGTCTATAAGAGGGGTATAAGGTTGCTGCCTATAAAATGACAGCTTAATGGATGTCCACTCTCACCCACGCTTCCTTGACTGGTGGAGAGTCGTTAGCCGAATGGGTAGGACAAGGACTACATTTCTCCCTTCACTAAAGTATTAATGATAAATATAAAGTAACTAAATGTTTTTATAATCCCCAATCTTAGTTACTTTAGGAAAAATGTGAATAAGGTGCTAATCCATGAAATTACACTTTTCACTTTGCTTAAGTCGGTTAGTGGAGCGCGTGTGGTTGACCGACATTCTAGCTGGACATAACAAGGTAGGCAAAGGGTAACTTAATATTTATCATAGCATCGGTGGAGCGTGTGTGGTTAACCGGCACATCGATTGAGGGGTAAATATCAAAGGTACCAAATAATTTGCATGGTTACTTCACACCTTGTTTTGTGATCCTCAACATCCCAGTCACAAAACCTAAACGGCACACTCAAGATTGAAACATGCCATTGAATAGCTCAATGAATCTCAAAAGATCTAGGAGTTTCAAATCCAATTAAAACCTAATAAAATTATTTCGTTTTTCATGGTGGAAATTAGTGAATCGTCATTCGCCTACCTTCAAATATTTCATAGATTGGATTGCAGCATCCCTCTTCCAAGTTATAAAATATTGTGTTGGGTCCTAGCCTTAATATTTCATATTGGGTGTTATATTAAGGACTTTAGATCAACTATCTTGAATATCTCCCAAAAGATGTCTAGTTCAGACATCTATGATCTTCCCAAATCTCTTGGAACTTCACTTCCTCCACCTCCTCCAGTTATTCTCCCTTACCCACAAGTTCAAGGTCACTCTAGCCCTATTGGCAAGCAAGGTCTAAGTGTGATCGCATCTTGGAGATGAGATCATATATTGACAAGCCGAGAGAGTTGGGTGTCAAAGTCTTAAGAAAGTCAGATGTTCAATCACTTTCTAAGTCACATAGTGAGTTCCTTTGGGATGACTATGAAACAGACTATGGCATGCCCCTTAATGATCTTATCTATTTGCTAGGTGCCGCTGCATTAGAAATGATTTGAGGACTAGAAAAGCAAATTTGATTAAGAATATCAACTTCCCAAACTACCATGGACATTGACAATGAAAACATTGGATATCTAGAAAATCCTTCTCTTCCCAAGGAAAGGGATTGACCATAGTCAACTCAGTTGACCAAATGGTAAAGAGAAAGGAAAGTTTGCAATAGTCACATGTACCATTTCTAAGGAGTCCATATGTTTCTCTTACTAGAGGATGGTGGGAAGCTACCAAATTTACCTGAAAGATCATAAGGCTAGTAAAGTCAATAAATTTGACTCTACTTCAGATAAAGTCCACTATCTAACTCGGTTAAGTTTCTATTCTGAGATTCTTATTACATGATGTGACTAGGTCACATGTTAATGTTTTAAGAATAAAAGGAAAAGTGAAGAAAACTTAAAGAAAGAGTATGTTGAATCTGACCGCGAAGATGGATTTCTATCGCTTGATTGAAGATCGGATTCTTGAGCAACTCTTAGGAGTTATGATAGATTGCTAGGAAACATGTAATAGCATAGTTTTCATGTAAAGTTGCACTGTAAGGAAAAGTTTTTTCCATATTTTATAAATAAATAAAAGTTTGTTTTACTTTATTTTATATCTCCTTGCAATGGCATTTATGAAAACTTGATGTTTGTATGTTTCTAGCAATATTGAAAATATGAATTTGATTCTTTCATTTGTGGTAGTGTCTAAGTTTAGCAAATAAGGAAAGCTTCTCATCACCCAAGTTTTCGATTGGATAGAAACTTGGACTTATACAAGTTGTACAGTATGATGAATGAGAAATTTCATCTTTGGAAAATTAAGACTAGTTCCTTGTTCACATGTATATGTGAGTCAAATGAAGGACTAAGGGATCGAGTACACATTATTGTACACTGGTCATGTCCACCACAAAAGATGGATAAGACTATTTGTCATGATTTACTAAAGTCTAGTAAATATGGTTATACTTACAGGCTTAAGTATAATTCTGAAGCATTTGAAAATTTTCAGTGTATGGCAGGACGGATGAGAAGAATCAAATTAGGCAAAAGGATAAAAGTTTCTCAAATTTGAAAAGATGGGAGATTACTTTATTATCAGGTTTTGTTATCATCTTAATGATTTAGAAATCATATCACAATTAGTCCTCTAAGGAAATCTTAGTGTACTCTTATGACTAAGAAGAGGAATCTTGAATTGTTGGAATGGTTAAATCAAGAAGATAAGTCATACTTCGTTCCAAAACAAGTCTTAGAGTCATTCTCCAAGACTATAACTTGAGTGACATATCTTAAAGAAAGTTTTAAAACACTTGTCAAATGTAAGTGTAAATCTACTATTATACATTTGAAATTGGTAAGTTGTGATGTTTTGGATAAAACAAAGACCAACTTAGGCCAATTGTGTGAAGTGTTTGCCTTGTTAAAGAATCCGCACTATCTCTTGAATATTTGGCAAGATAGTCTTATATGTCAAGAGGACAGTGGGAGTCTTAAAGATCCTGAAAAGAATTTCAAGACCTAATCAAGAATAAAAACCTGTAGTTTAAGACTAGCACATGATGCGAGGTTTATAACCTATCATGTTAACATATATCTATTTCTGTTCCCATTCCAGTTAAAGTTGACTTTGCATATGAGTTCTTAGAGTTTTCAATTGGTTGCATAACAACTTGGAAGCAATGGTAGGCCTATGAGCTGCCAAGTGGCAAGAAGTTAAGATTGCACAAGTTCAATCCATAAGAGTTTGGATTTGTCAACAACCTTGTCTTGTGATTATGGTTTTGAAAAGTTCACATGGATAGGAACACATACACCATAAAATATAAGTGTCATAAGGTTTCTCTCCGATTCATGAAAATGATGGTGAGGAAACACTTTCAGTAAGTAGATTTTAACTAGATAGCAATTATGATATTTTCATTCTCAAAGTCGTTAGTGGAGCATGTGTGGTTAACCGGCACACTAACAAGGAATTGTGAGAAATGACAAAGGTCCAAACAATTGAGAGTATGATTACGACATCCCTTTTCATAGTTCTGAAATTGTTTACACACACATGTGTGCTATCTAAGGAAAGTTGTATGATTTTGATAAAGTTTTTTCAAAGCATCTCATATCAGAAATATGAACTTTGGTAAGGAAGTCAGTAAAGTATTGATTTCTCGAAGTGCAGCTGATTTCTGAGTACATGTCAAAGCTAGTGGGAGCATTAGTGTTATGCTAATAATCATCATGTTAGTGGGAGCATGATAATTATGGTAAATTTTGCAAGTTAGCAATGTTAATTATAAAAAAACAAAAGTTCAATTGGGAAAAGTTATTTTGCTATAATTAAGGGATAGAAAAATTATACTTCATTTTCAAGTCTAAAAGCTTAGATTGAGGTTTTAATCAAATTTAGTCAAGGATATATATATATATATATATATATATATATATATATATATATATATATATATATATGAATTTCATGTTGGAATGCCTCAACATAAGGAAATTCTATATATGGGTACATTATTTGCGTTCTAAAATTCGATTATGATTACGGCATCCCTTTTCATAATCCGAATTATAAGAAGTTGTCAAATAGAAATAGAAATATTAAAGAAATTGGACTGATCTAGTATCATGTCTTTATGTGAGACATCATGAATCATGTCCCATATGCTTCGGATATAGGCTCGATTGCATGTGGTATAATATTCATCCTTTCTAAAATTTTCTAAATGCCTTGGGCATTAAGAAGGGAAAAGATCTAGAATTGGATATGACTAAAAGGATTAAGTAGTTGTCCATGACAATCTAAGGTTTACCAAAGATTGGTTGCTTAGGGACAGTTGGAAGTATAATGTTAATTTTAGAAGGACCATATCGACATATTCTGAAAAAAGGCAACTCTTGTTCAGAAGTGACAATCAAAATGAGAATATGGAGTTGTTCCCATAAGTGGAAGGTATTCATCAAATCTGTGTAAGATTAGGAAACTTAATGCATGGAGAATATTCAAAGGCAATGAACTTTAAATATGAGACTTCGGTCCCATGGAGTTGATCTCCATTGGAATACTTTGTAATGTATGTTGACAAGTCTTTGTGACTTTGTGCATAATCATTACAAGTGGACCAATGCATATAAGTTTAGAATCTAACAGATTTAGGTAAATGGCAAAAATTTGGAATTCAAGTATAAAGTTGATAGTTTGAAACAGTATGCAATGAATGATGGGTAATCAATATGGTGATAAATAAAAGATGTTTTATTTATATTCATAAGTTCTGAGACCATATTGGATTCTATTATTCTTGTGTTTCACTTTGCATGTTTTGACTTCCAGAATAACCAGGTCATTCTTCCTGTATGACTAAGTTATTCAAACCATCCACAGTCGGTCATATGTTGGAAGTAGATATGAATCAAGACTGTCATGGGTTGGCTTGTATAGGTCTAAGATGTTGGACAAAGTGGTGCTACAACACTCATGAGTGCTCATAAGTTCTGAGTATTGGATTCAACTCACGCTCATTGGAATCACTTCGTGGATTTTATCACGAGTGATCATGAGAAGATAATATCTTATATTCTTCAAACCTAGAGATATGATTTGTTACTATGACTTGGTTATACATTGATTGTATGAAACTGCATTGGTAACTCGATGTTATAAAACGTGCCTTTGTGTATGATTCAACAATTAGTAGAAAAAGCCATATGAGTCGAAGTTTATCCATTCCTTTTACCTTCAGGATAAAAGCGATATCTGTGGGCCCCTCGATGATTTAGTGATGACACCCCGAAGTGCTTGGCCAAGCCAGGACTAATGTGATTTGTTCAATTAGTCAGTTGTCATGAATTGGAAATCGGGAAACAACAAATGGATAGATAGAATGAATTATAATCCATATCTCAGTTCATATGATATCTAGAATGTAGGAATATATGATCCCTTATCTAATGGACAAGTCATTGACAAAGGTCAGAGTTCATCGACAAGGTCAGAGTTCGACAACGGCTTTTGAGAGCTACGATTGTTAGTTAGGTTTTGAAGTCATACTCAATAATAGTTTTAGACTTATTCAAGTGGGAGACTGTTGGAATAGTGTCTAAGTCCATAACTATATTTGGTATGTACTTGGCCCGACTCGGCATGGTCCATTTGGGTTGCATGGCATCGGAACATTTGGATAGACCGTTTGTGAGAAAGAGGACATTTGTGACATATTAATATATTATAAGTTCAAATATATTAATATGAAATCATGTTATTTAATTAGTATTGATGAAGAATAAATTTGGACTTAATTTAGTAATCAAAAGAGACTAATTAAATATATGGGGATTGATTGTGTAAATCATTCATTCTTATATATGTGGGCTTTTGATCCAAGATTCCTTATGTTGGGTTTAACCCATGTGGTGATTCATGGATACTCCATGGATGTTAAAACCCATGGAGCATAAGGAATGGGTAAAGTCATGGGTTACATGGTGTAACCTTAATAGCCACACTATATGAAGACCCCTTTAGCTCAAGAAATTGGCACTAGTGATACATATACGAGGCATATCCGATTTGAGCATGAAGTTTCTTCTTCTCATTGTTATTCCATATGTTGCTGATGTTGTGTGAACCATTTGAGGTGTCACACATGGGGCACTAGGCTCTCAAGCTTCATGGAGTCAAGCTACATCAACATGGTATGTATCCTATCCATTTTATTACCCAAGTATCAAAGAGTGTATGTTAGCTAGGGTAATACCTTGGAATATTCATATTTGCATGTGTAATAGAGAAAACATAGATCAAAGGTATTTAGTGATGCATGTACACTTAGAAGTGTTAGAATGCTCATAACCCAACAGAATGAATCAACTCCACATGTGTATCTACTACCTATGTCAGTTAACCTGAGCACCCATGTTGAAATAACCTTCGGGCCCTTGTTGTTGAACGGAATGTTGAACCATCCCTGCTACCCTCACGATAAATGGTCAGATCTCCCCCACTTGGGGTATGAACCACCACGAGCTATCTCTCGCAATCAATCTGAGCCCTAAACCAGATCAACCAATCCATCCCAATAATAACGCTAACATCCCTCATGGGAATCGGAACCAAGTCGATCGGGTATATCACTCCAAAAATCTTTAAAGTAAAATTTAAAAAAACACTCGTAACAGGGACTCTTTCCTGGAAGGCAACATAAATCCACATAGGATGCTCCAATGCATCTAGAGGAATGCCAAAACTCCTACTAAAACCCGATGATACAAATGACTGACTCACACCCAAGTCAAAAAGAACTAATGCAAGCAAGGATCTCAGAAGAGAAGTACCTAACAACAATATGAATCATAAGTATGATTTAAAATAATCATACATAAACATAAATGAATACATACCAGCAACGACATCCAGCGTCGCTATGGCCTCCTCATCCGTCATCTGAAAAGAACAACATCTAGCTCTCGGGGCCTCATCCCTCCCCTGACATCCGTCTGTGATCTGAAGAGTATTCGGAGTCGGTGCTTGCATAGGCCTAGCAGCAAGCTGGGGGCAGTGGGCCTTCACATGGCCCACCTAATTGTAATGGCAACAAGTACGTGCACCAGGTAAGGGAGTCTGTTGCTGTGATTGTCGACAGTCTCTCGTGAAATGACCCTGCCTGCCACAATTATGGTACCCTATCGTTGATTGGCATGCTCCCTCATGTGTCTTCTCGCACCTACCACAGTTGCGGCCCCTCTGCCCTCTAGGGCGTGAATCAACGGGCTTGGTCTGCTTCATTGCCAGCTGTAACTTGAATGGGGCCTGACGCTGCTCCCTAACCTAAGTCTCGATCTCAATCTCTCTCCTCCAAGAAGTAGAATACACCACATAAATAGTCTGGTACTTCTGAGTAAACACAAACTCTCGTATCTCAGTCTTGAGCATGCTTAGATATCACCACATCTGAACCTACTCAAAAGATGCATACTCAAGGAAGAAGAGTTCCCTCTCAGTGAACTTCTTGGTGATCTCCGTTACCGACTTCGTCGCCTGTCTGAGTGATAGATACTCATGGGCTAATCGCTTTCTCTCTCTCTCTCTCTCTCTCTCTCTCTATCAAAGGCACATACTCTGCAAGAAACATCTCAATAAACTGACCCCAGGTCACTGGGGCAATCTCTGTAGGTGAGTAAGAACCAGTCACAAGCTTCCATCAGTCCTTCGCCTATAAGTGTAGAAGGTTAAGGGAACACCTAACCTTCTGCTCTTCTGGAAAGGAACATGTGAAGAAAAAACCCTCTAAATGAGACAATCATCTCATTACTACAATTGGGTCCTTGACCCCCATCAAACTCTGGAGGCTTCGTGTTACTGAAGCTCCGATACTGGAAAGATCCTCTTACCCCAGCTGCAACAACAACTGCAGTGGTTACTACAACGACAAAACGCTCATCAAAGAACTCAATCATAACGGTATTCACCGACCCAAATATCTCATGGATAGCACCCAACACAGCTGCAACCACCTCTGTAGAGATCAACTCACGAATCTACTCATCCAATACATCCATCTACACTGGCTCATATAATTCAACCTCTGGTCTTGTGGTTTTCCAGACACGTATACATGTCATGTGCTTTTAGTAGTACGGGTCCATACTACCTCCCACACATACCCGTGTTTCAGTGATCACTGCAAAACCCTTGGGTCACTAGACCCTCTATGCTTGGTGCGCATACACCCTAAACCACCACACTCCTAAAGATTGATCACAACTCCTAGTTCCACTAGGACTCCACAAATCCCTTTCAAAACCCATGAAACCTTCACAAACACTGCAATCACCTTGCATATGCCAACCATACATAACGCTAGGTCCAATAGACGGTCGAATAAGTGATTCTACCCTAATACCACGACCAAACAAGGAATAAGAAGTAAGGCTAAATCAAGAATTCTAAGGCTATAAGATCTTAAATATGTACAGTTCTAACACATATACTCAACTAATAGCAACACGAATGTCGGTTTCAAATAAACAGTTAAAATAAATCTCCTAGGCTACAAGGAATCATATATCAAGCAATTCTATCATTCGATTCCTGAGGATCATTAGCTTACATTCTAGCATGCAGTTAAGTCACATAACATCACATAACACATGCGGGTATTCGGGGAAACCTTTTTGAGCTCCAGTTGATTGTACACATCGCATCCCTCTTGTGGTTATTTGGCAACAATTTTGAAAATATGTTTGCTAATTCTTAGTTTGAGTCCGGAATCACACGAATGCTCATCAGTTTGCTCAAACTAAGGCTCTTATACCAACTTGTAACGTCCCAAAAATTAGAGTAAAATTTTTCATTTTTAAAACACAACTCCATACGTCCAAAAGTTACCAAAACATTGTTTATAAATCATAATAAGTCAAACATCGAATCAAACTATCAATCAACATAAACTGCATGATGATGTGTATAATCATTCCCTCGCCTTTCCCCGCTCATCAGAAGCAGTTGAAACCTTGAAATCCAAACTATAAGCCAAAACTTAGTGAGCTTCCCAAAATACCCCATACCATAAAAAATACATATACAATACAAACATGCATACATGGTTTGTTGGTATTAACCTCAACCCATACCGAGTTTGTTTGTTTATAGAATAGAGCAGTAACACCTCAACCCAACCATCCAGGGTTTGTTGGCATGTGGCCTTAAACTAAAAATCTAGGTTTGTTGGCACCTGGCCTCAACCTTACCATACCAGATCTCAACCCAACCATACCGGGTTTGTTGGCCCATGGCCTCAACTCAACGACACATATGTCGACATATATACAAATAATTAACACATAGAACTATCATAGAAGTCCTACACCTCATGATACATCAACTCAATAAATGGGTCAGACTTGGTACCTTCGACCCATTTACATAATGAGAGAACTCACTTTTCAAACCGAACACAAACTGAAATAAATCTCGACTCCAAATACCGGCTCTACCCATCATCTACTATGCAATTCATAGTACAATCTTAATTAATACTAAATTGTCCCAAATACCCTTAGGATAACATTGGTCAAATTCAATAAATCAGTTGAGTCAACCCAGCCGATTCGACTCACTCCAGTACGAGGGGCGTTCTCGGTTGCGACCAAAACAGTCGGGGGCCTAACCGCATATGCACGGCGTACTGCCTAGTACGTCTAACGTATGCAGCTGAATGTTCTTAACTCATTAAGGGATTAATGCATAAGCCTTTTTCGACCAAACTACAGATCCAAGTCTCAAATGTTGTCCTTGACCATAAAGTTTCCAACTTTATGGTCTTGCATGGCCCTAATGTGCTTAATCACTAAATCCCCAACATCTTAAGCCATTAAGACCATCATACTGATGCATGGGGAAGAACTAAGGGTCAAGAACACGTTTTTATCATTCTAAGCCTAGATAAACGTCCAAAAGGACAACTCATTTGCTCTATAGTATGTCATGCACAAGAAGGCCATATTTGGGGACAAAAGTTCATAATATCAACATACAACAAGATCCATCAACTTAATCACCAAGGTATGAACTTTATACCTTCTAGAGGTTGAGGATGATGCAAGACCTTCAGATCCAAGCTTGCTTCTAGCTTCCAAGCTTCACCACCACCTTCTTCTTTTGAAACACTCAAAAACACACTCTCAAGCTTCAATATAAAATAACGGGGCTAAGTTTTGCAAGAAATAAACGTTTCAAATGATGGAGGCTGGAAATGAAATGAGGGCATAATACTGAAGGTTCAATATATATGCCAAACCCTAAAAATTAGGGGTTGTGTCCAAAAGGAGTAGGCCATGCGTACTCAGAGTACGCCAAGCGTACTCCTCAAAACGGCATCATTTCCACTTAACCCCCCTTACGTCTAGCGTACCATCCAGGTATCCCCCGTGTAAGGGCCAAAACTGCCAAACTCGAAAATTAAAGGACTAGGAGAGAAATTACCATGACTCGAGTGTAACATGTAGGCAAAAGGGTCATAATCGAAAACAATTTATGTTTAAGTAAAGGTAAATGAAAAGACAATATTTTTATGGTTCATGATTATGGCTATTTTCTTATTATTATTATTTTTGCATGTAGGGATTTGTTACTAGTTCAAGTTCAAACTAATTGTGATGTTTTTTGTAACAAAGAATGTTGGAGCTTCTTTTACCTTAATCATAATTGTATATGTAAATGTTAAGATTTGTGCATCTTAAAGAATATTGTATGTGTAATGGTAGTTTTAATTTAGGATTACTAAAATTTGATGTTCAAAATGGTTTGTATAATTTATATAAATAACGTCAAAGCATCTATGTTAAACGTATATTTGAAAAACTAAAATAAAAAAAATGAAAAACTGATATTTTAGAAAAATAAAAAAGGCAGTAAAAAACTAATATAAAAAAAAAAAAAAAAAAAAAAAAAAAAAGTGATATTTAAAATAAAAAATCATAAGAAAAAGTGAAAATAAAGAAAAAAAACACTAATTTGGTAAATATTTTTAAACTACATTAGATTTGTAAAAAAAAAAAAAAAAGTAATAACCCTATTTTGATCAAAAACTTTTTATCCGAGCGAGCTAATTTTACCTTCCTCCTCTATATGAATATATTTAAAATTAACTTTATTATTATTATTATTATTATTATTATTATTATTTTAAAACCATTATCCATGAACATCTCTCGACATTTAAACTATGTATCATAATCTAAGAACCCTATCTGATGTTCATCATCTTTACCACCAACCAGTGACCACCGTTATCTTCAAACCAGTGACCATCATTATCTTCAAGGGAAAGGTCTCCACCCTTTTCATGAACTAAATTAGTGTTGATATCCTCCTTATGATATCGTCTAAGTACCGCCCCACACACTCCCCTTAATCCCCAAACCCCACAATTTGTATCACCTCCCTTGGAACTCAACATTTTAAGCGTCCCTTCTATTATTATAGATCTTGAACATGGGCTTGATTACTATTTAGGAGCCACTAGAAGGTATAATCCCTCCCCTGCAACTCAACTTACTTCTTCATCCATATAGCTTGAGAGTATAGATAGATTATTTTTTATTATTATGTTTCCATATGATTGTAGTCACTAGAACATATATTCTTCTCTAGTAGATTTATTTTAACCTTTGTTTCATTTATGATGGTGATTTTGTGTTTTGAAAACTAATGGATATTTTACTCTTATACATAAAATTGATCTATGGATTAAACTTCTGTTTAACATCTAAAATCATTTTGAAACATAGGAATCCACCATATGTTAAAGCTTGTACACATTGATCGTATGATGTTATCAAGCTGACTTAAGTTCAATGGAGTTTTGAGTTATGATGATGGCATAATCTTGCTTTACAAAAGTTCAAACTTCATTCATTGCCATCATGTCAACTCACATAATCTAACTAGATTCAAGTTGAAAGGGATCTAATGTTTTTGCAAACTATAATTTATTTTGAAGTCCAAGGTGCCATTTAGTTTGCGAAATGTTTCTAAAGGATTTAGAATTTGTCAAGGAATTAGAATCTGTCAGAAATTAGATCCAATTTCATATCATGTTTCGTTGGAAAGAAATTTAAATAGAACCCAATTTCATATTCTATTTGGTTGGTAGGAAAAGGAATTGGAATAATGTAAAACGACAGAATTAACCTTCTTTTTCTCTTGCTTAATTATACTTTGTTCTATAGTTTATATGTAAAGATATATTATATAAATTATAAAAATAATAAATGGTGGTGGTAGCAGTGGTGGTGGATGATGGGTGGTAGTGCGATGGTGGATGGTGGTGGTTAGTGGTGATGGGTGGTGGTAGTGGCGGTGACGGTAGTGGTGACAGCGAAAGAGATGGTGGTGGGAAGTAGTGGGAGGGGTGGTGGTGATGGTGGTGGAGGAGAAGGAGATGGTGAATGTGACGGTGGTGGCATTGATGAAGATGGTTGACCATGAAACAAAATAAGGGGTATTATGGTTAAGCTTTCCCTCGTAAAAATGAATTTAATTCAATCATATTATTTTAATGGAATGGATATTCCCTAATTCGATGGAAAGTTCACATCATTTAAGAATCCAATTCCTTAGCAAATCTTGAACCAAACATGAGAATCTAATGGAATGTACTTCTTGTCAATCCTTACAAAAAAATTTCACGGCCTTGCAAAATATTGTTCACATGTCGTTCAAATGGTGATGACAATGTGAATATTATTTTTATTTGTTAATATGAGTCCTATTGTACTTTAATAATCCTACTCCAAACATTAAATGGGTAATTAATGATTAATTACTTAATTTATACTTAATTTATGTTGATAATTAGGTAACCAATAAACATGCACACGTTACTTGAAGTTAAATAGCCTACCATATTTTGTGATTTAAAAAGCATTTCACTATGACAAATTAAATATCCTCCTAATTTCTCACTATGAGGATATTTCTCACTATATGATTACGTATGTATGCCATGATTTGGGATATTAATATCTAAAATATAAAATTTACAAGTGTCCAACATAAATAAAATCCCAAAATAAAAAGGTCGAAAAGATTAGTTATGGATTTAAATAGTCAATAATATCAGCTAAGTCAAGTATATTATTAACTTTAATATGAAAGATCAAACATAAGAACAAAGAAGGATATTCGATAAAGTAATGATCGTAAAAGGGTCAAGACAGGGCCATTCTAGTGGGTGGAGCAGCATGGGCGATGGCCCATGGCCCAAAAAATTTCAAGGCCCCATTTTTATATATCTTATTATGTTAGTATATATAAAAGAAGATGATATATCATGTATAGCGATTGAATGAAAAAATGAAAGAAAATGGAGTCAAAACAAAATAAGCAGTAAAGACATAGAGATGTGCGATTCTTCTGGAATAAGCATTCCATTGAGCCCCTTACTACCATACATAGAGAGACTATAAATCGATTTTAGTTTTTTTTTCAACCTTCTGATTTTCGATTTCAAATTTTTTTTTCTGTTTACTGATTTCAATATTTCTTAATACATCGATTCTGATAATCTGATTTTACATATCCTTCAAAAAAAATTGATATTCTATTTATGTTAATCTAATTCCAAACAACCTCATCAATTTGATTTCTGATTTTTTATTCAAAAT